>NC_092562.1:17125520-17305100 GCF_037975245.1 Apostichopus japonicus
TGTTTGCTAAATTGTTTCACAATGTATCATATTTTTTTGGGGGAAAATATCTTACCTGTGGCAAATTTCAGTGCCAAAAAGTGACTCATTTGGGAGTTTGCAATTGTTTTCAATGGCTTTGTACGTGTAGACCTTATTGTGCAAAACAAGTTATACTAAACCTGACAATTAACGTATTTGCCAATAAGGCTATAGTGTTCCCAATTATTTGTTACCATCTAATTTGTGCGAAGGGAAGGGGGCAATCGAGAGGAGGCAAGAACAGTGACGTCACAATGGCATGGGGCACATGGTTTTCCTCCCTGGCTCCCTCCAAATGAAATTTGCCATTTCCAAAAGAAAACCTTAGGCAGGAAGATAAAAGAATTCTATTTTTCCACTGACAATAATTTATTTACGGCTACACTCCATAATTCTGCTGATTTGAAGTTGATATAAGTTCTGGTAATATATGGAAACCACAAACCTTCAGGGCACCCGCCTTCACACCCACCAGCATGCCGTATGACGGGCCCCATGGACCCTACGCCGACATGTGCCAGTTTGTATTACCCGCATTCTATATACCCCTAATTGTTAAGATTGCGTAAAAGATTCGAAAAGCGAGACCAAAGATGCAGCGACGGTTTTGGGGCTGAGAAATTCTGCTTTGTCAGTTGCGGTACAGTCAAACCACTTAAATGTTAAATAGTTCATATCATCCTGGTAATACACGCTATTCGAATGTAGTTCCCAGATGTGAGCAAACCATGTGCAAAACATGTTGACGTTATCAATTTGTCTGAAATTTTATCTGCTATTTTAGCCCACTTCTATTTGTATATAAGTGTTTCTCGACTTCCTTACCGTAACTATGTTACAATTATGTAAACTCAATGTCCCAGATTGACTTCATAAAATAACTTGTGAATTGAGAGACTCGTAAAAACATTCCTGAAATAGCTAAATTATGGCACCTGCACGGGTGTTATTTCACTGACAAAACGTTATTTTACATTCGACACATTCAGTTACCATCGAATCTCAGTGAACAAAAACAAATGACATGTTTATAATCAATAAGCATATGTCACATATTAGGGGCAAACATGTTACCACCTTCATTCGCACGCACGTATACATGCATATACGTATGTCATCAATTAAAAGTTAAAGCTGTCCTTTGTTTCCGTGACTATTTGATTGACGATACCAATCAAAGTTCCCCTCCTCTGCTCTCCATTCCCCTGCCGCTCTCTCCCCTGTCCCCTCACTCCCCTGTCGCCTAACCTCCTCCTGTCCGGCCCTCACCTCCTGTCCCCTGACCTCCCCTGTCCCATGACCTCCCCTATCCCCTCCCCCTGTCCCGTCACCCCCTGTTCCGTCACCTCCCCTCACCTTCCCTGTCCTCTCACCTCCCATGTCCCCTCACCTCCCCTGTTCCCTCACCTCCCCTTTCCCCTCACCTCCCATGTCCCCTCCCCCTCCCCCTGTCACCTCACCTCCCCTGTCAACTCAACTCCCACTCCCAATACGCTTTTTCATATACGACGCCGTGGAAGTCAACTACATACAGTTTCCCTTTCATGACACACAGTACCGATTTTTATATCTGATCTTCTATGATAATATGTATACGGGTAGGAAAGGTGATGAGAAAGACTGTGAATCTATATGGCTTTGTTCCCGTTTTAAATTAGGGGCACGACAGAACATTTCAGAAAAGTGACGAGTACCATCGATGGTGAAATTGGTATCCGACCTGCAGAAACAAATGGTGATATGGGGTGGGGGGGGTGATGGGGGTCGGGTGATTTTGATGCAGGAAGTGTTTTCCTTTAAATAGGTATCACAAATGAAGCAGGCCTTAGAACAGCAGTTATGACATTTATAATACATACTGCCCTCAGAAGGAGGAGAGGTGGGTGGCTGATGAGGGAACAACTGGGATTAATTACTTATCATTGTTAAACTCTCAGGGTTTGACTCGAGTTTTCGTCAGCATTTACGGATATAGTTCAATCAACATTTGCAATTGTGTAAAGACAACACACTATAGCTCCACTTTATGTGAAAGGAAAATAATACACACAATTATAAGGAGGTCGTGGGTTGCGCGAATATTTCGTTAGGTATTTCAATACATTTTCCTATCAAGTTTATTTGAGTTGTATATGCATTTGAAAAAGACAAAGATTATCGTGTAAACGAAGTTGGGCCTTGTTTGCAGGTAGTTAGGCACAACGCATTACGTAATGTTAGTGATGTGATCGGAAATGTATTTATGTGTGTGGGTGGGGGGGGGGTCGGGGAATTTATGAAAACATGATGATACATATTTCCACTTCTATCAACGCCTCACTTGTCACTCACAAAAGTTTCCTCCAAAATTTCCCGCCCCGCAAAGATTTTTGATTGTCTCTCCATCGAAAACTAGACTGGCACTATAGTGTCCTCCCATCCACCCAATAAACACTTCGATAGGCAAGACAGTTTCTTCGGGTTGTGCCTGCAAATGATGCCCACAGTGCTTTACTCTGATTCGAGTCGGACTGGTATGCTGATTTTGTGGGCGGCGTACTCTACCCATCAGGGCGCAACTAGGTATAGTCACCTCCACCCACCCCCCCCCCCCGCCGACTGGTGGACAGAATACTACGAAAAAGAATCTCATAGAGTACAGGATATAAATACATCACATGATTTTAAAAGTTGCAAAATATAGCACCATTTTGCATCTAACCACCCTCTATTTTTTACCAAATTTTCTCAAAGGAATATACCCCATACCCTTAGACCCCCCCCCCCCCGTACAAACATGGTGGTTTCGCCTCTGGTGCCTATGCTCTTCCTGAGCACAGAAAGCGGAACCTGCAGCTACGATGTCTCCAACCTATATAGTTCTTTATAAACCTCAACAAGAAAGCAACTAGTTTCAGGAAGTTGTTGAACCATGATAACTATCATTTCACAGACAAACATCCGGTTGTGAAAATATCGAGAAAATCTATCAGGAAAACCATCAACGTTTGTTCGATCCTCACATGTTCAATAAGACGTTTTGCTTCTCTGTTTATTTCTGATTGATAAAGTCTTACTTTTCTCTCTCAGCCAAAAACAACTACCAACTAAATTGACTAAACAACCATAACAATCGACGTGCGGAATCTAACTACAAATCGAGATTTTTAAGATACACTGCAGGCCCTTTATGATTTGCAGTCAATAATATTCGTCAGGTTTAAAAATAAAATACTAATAAAACGTGGAACATCCATTTCCACACAATCCACGAGAGCGCGTATAACCAATATATATTTATGAACAACTTGCAGGAACAGATATTTAAGAACGAATAAACCTACAACACGCGAATAGACGGTCAGCCAGATAATATGTACTGATAGGTTGTTACTGTTGTTGTAGACATTGTACCGTCCTTATTGCTTTACATGTAGATCCTTACTAATGATAATATACATACAAAAATATGGATGATTTCTAGAAGGGGATGTGGGAACGGGTTGGACTCACTTGCACCATTGAAAATTTGAAACATCGGAAGAATTAAACATGGATTGACTTCACACTACTTTTCAATAATGCTTACGACCATGATGCAGATCTCGAGCTGTACCACGTAGAAGCCGTGCAGCGGCGGATGAATCCATGGACCGTAGAATAACCACACGGCACAGTACAGTCGATCAACCTCGTTGGCCAATTGCAGAACAAACAAGTACATGGGGGAGGGTGTATGGGACAATATACCATACTGAAAACATTGGTGAGGACAAGGCTAAAATTGGGGGTGGGGTAGCAGCACCAAGGTCATAGAAATTTGGATAAAGAATAATGTATTCTCATTTTCATAAGATACTTACGGAATAATGAAGAGATCACAAGGGACTTCAACTAGCTCTCAATGCTGAAATGGGCCAAGGAAGGAGAATTAGAGGGGAGGGGGAAGGACTCCGAAGTTTGTATTGATGGTCGATATGCCTTTAATGACACAAACTAATCTAATCGGAACAAAAATGTTACTGATTGTTTTTATTTTATCCAAACTCAACATTGGGGTGGGGGGGGGGGGCAGGGGAAGGAAGCATATTAAGGAAAGGTTTGGTGTTAGGAAGGCTAGAGAATCTTCCCCAGAAATCACTGTATGGCAATAGCTATCATACTGAATGCATTAATGAATTTAAACTGGAGGATATTTACTGTTCCACAATTCTACAATATTAGGGAGAAAGGAAAATACCAATATCAATTGAAGAAGGTAAACAATAATTTCATGCCAAAATGTTTTTCAGTTTACAAAAGCTCTTTGTATTCAGTTCAATCTTCATTGATGAAAAACTGATATAAATGATAAGAAAAAATGTCTTTTTTTTAAACGCTTACTAAAAAATACAGTAAACAACTTAAAAACAATAGAATATGAAAACATGTCCGGAATAGATTATGTACAGGAATCAACTACCATTAAGCTAACCTTGAGTAGAAGCAAAATGGCGTGTTGATACCAGGAAGTGACAAAGCCAATGTCTGGTCTAACTGGAATAGGCCTGGCTATACTGATTTCTTGGAATAATTTACAATCAGGACGAAACCCCATATCAGACATAGATCAGGACAAATCCCATATCGGACATAAATCTAGTGTTGCTGTTGGAAACAATTGAGGAAGTCGTAGATAGATCTGTTCCCTTCCCTGTATTACTTTTTTTTGATATAGCTATATTGTTCAAAGGCATAAAGAGCAAATCCAATCGAAAGAAAGTTTTCAGACTGTATACTCATTGCCAGGAAAACATTATCTATCACGCATGCCTTCGCAGACGGAACAAAAGGGGGCTAACAAATTACTCCTTTTAGTTGGAAAAATGACAGGAGGAAAACATACTAAAGTTAAGTAAAACTTGATCTAAATCCTAAAACCTAAAATCAGTTTGGAGGATGAATAATTTGGCCTCCCTGTACCTTTGAAATCGTGTCCACATTAAGTAAGGAGTGTGGGGGGGTGGGGGATGAGAAGGGTTACCTGGGGAGGGTTATTTATAGTGCCTGATGAATGTTTTCTTTATTTGAATGATGCAGGAAATGTCATTCACCCATATTCTACAAATCTGATGACATTTGATTCCACTTTTTCGTAACTTAAACAGTTTTCTTATTTTTTTTTGTTTTTCCAGATTTCAGTAGTTCACCAGGTATTGAGCTACTATTGTACCTACTTTATAACATGCCATTCCTCATAATGGAATTAGATTTTGAACTCTTTTGTGAGGTCTCCCACATAGAAATGGATCAGTTTGACCATGAAAAGGGGATACCGCAAATGTGGGGATTAACAAACAGGTCTATATCTGTATTGACTAATGCTCTGCAATGACTTGAATTGGCATACAGCTTGATAACCTCATCAATTGGTAGTAACAAGGGGTCTTAATGCAATGACTCACGATATCCTAGTGTTGGTGAAGTTTACAGTTCCAACAAACAGATATCTATGGTGATGAACAATGGTGTGACATGAATCGACTTGGTTAAGTATCCAGCTTGGTGGAATGAACTTGTTTAATGCCTAAACAGGACTTGATCCATTACTTCTTAGGGTATTGTAGAAAGTTCCGGTTCCAACAAAAAGATATGGTGATGCAACTTGGTGACATGAATCAACTTGTTTCAAGTTAGTGTCCAGCTTGGTTGAATGATATTGTTAAAAGGCATGAACAGGACTTGATCCAACTGTTACATTCTTGGTAATGGCCCAGTTTCAAGGTGAAACAACTGATGGAACTATGGCTCCATTTATGTCAAGCATCACGAGTTGATTTCAGCAACATTCTAAACAGAATAACTTATTACACCTAAATTATTAAGGACAAATGTAAGGACCAACTCATATCTATGGTGATGCAAAATGGTGACATACTTCGACTTGATCAAGCATTCATACCAGACATTATCAATCAACTTGGCAAACTCTCATGTTACTGTGTCCATTGTTATTAAAGGAACATCAAAGACAGAGGCAGCTGATGGACATGATATGCTTTACTCTGATTGGCTAGTCTAAAATTCATCATCTTGAGCAAACACTGTTGGTCTTTCTTATAATGTTACAATGTCCTTCAGTTTTCTGTTTTCCAAGACAGACAGACTGTCAGCCCGAGGACTCACTCTCATCTCCGATTCTCGTAAATACTAGTCTTGCCCGTGAGTGGCATGAGAGGTTATCAGACTGCACAGGACATCATCACTGGACCAAACGGTAGGAGATGTAACGACCAGCTGTGTCGCTGGGCCTGATGATCTTCACAACCTGGGTAACGAAGATGTATAAAGCATAGGGTGAAAACTCAATGCAGCCGGTAATGTCTTGCATTGCACAATCAATATCTAGAAAAAACTGCGGAGGGGGAGGATAGAGGAGAGAAGTCATTCTAGTACTGCTGTCATAGTGGTACTTCTGGGCCAGACAATTCAATTTCTTTGGATTAATCGTTGCAATGTGGCAACTTCCTGTACGATTTGTCCTTCAGATAGAAAAAGTCAAACTGATACCAGATTCAATGTCCACAGTTACTGGTGAAATTGTCTGCCTTCTTGACAACAACAAAAAACAACAAAAAACCAGCACAAGTATTGAGCCTCAACGGTAAATATTTATAACGACTTCAGACCCTATTCTTATGTGCAATTTAGCTACGGCTACCTGTAGGGACTTTCCCTTTTCATTTATGTATTGTTTTGTTGCATATTTCCCCAAGTTTTTTCAACATCTGTCGTTACCTTAACCCAAGGAAGCAGATAGTAGCAGTCCAACCCAAAAGTTTAGTTTTTAACGTCAGAATGGAAATGAACGCTTGACCTTTTTGTTCTGTGCCCAACCTTAGTTGAATAAAAACAACTTTGGGATCATCCTCTACGGTTTGTCGTTCTTGTTTTTAGCTGGGATTATCTTCAGAGGGTAAGGCTAATTACTGGCATAATTGGAATAGTCAAGACAGGAAGTGATATAAATTTCATATTGTTTCCACCAAAGCACACTATTCTTACTGAGACAGGAATCTTACAGAAAGCAAGAAAAATGATTTCACAGTCAGGAAACACGATTAGCTTCTGTTTAGTTTTAGAACAATGTGTTTCTCTTTGAAGAATTTTGTAAATATTTACTTCAATTAGTTCTGGGTAGGCTTACGGAATGAACGAAAACTCATTTGCTTCCTTGCACCGCTTCTCTCCACATTTTCAGCAGACGACATAATGCAATGATTCTTTTGCATTCGCTTCTGTTAATCTGGAACAGCTTAGAAGACCCAAACTGCTAATATTGTTCTACCCACGTGTTAGCCCACGAAAGTAATAGATGAATACTTACTGCTGCTTTCAAAGGCATCGTACCATACATTTTCAAACAACACCTGATAACTTAAAGGATATCCATCCTGTAGGTCATTCCATGATAGAAACCATTTTGCCCAATTATAAGGGACCAGGGTTTTCAAATCCCCTGGACGACGCACCTAACTTAATCTTGGTTTCAACAACAAAGGAAATTTTCACCTTGTGAGACCTCAAAAGCTATACGTGATCACGTTTTTGCAACAGAGTCCTTGATGTAAGAGGATATATTCTGGATACTACTTGAGGCCAATCTAGGATAGGCTAGTTTCTTTTGACTCTTTCCACTTTTTACTGGGTAACAGGAACGGAAAGCTAAACAAGATTGTTGCCTATTAACTATTGCCCACATTTCCTTCCATACTTTGAAATGACCCAAGACTTGTCTCGGGAGGGGGAAGGGGGGGTTAATTGTTGAGAGGTAATGAAGATAGTGAATGGCAGTGATGAGATATTTTAGCATAAGACGATATCAACAAATTTGCCAATTCAATCAAAAACAATATATCTGTACTTAGTAAATTTGAAAAAAAATCAACTATATTGCCATGATACTGCCAAAGTAACCAAGATTTGCCACGTTGCTTGTTGATTCCACAAACATGCTTTCAAGATAGTTGTCACATTTGTATTTAATTTAAATGTGAAATTACATGACACAAACTCTCAAGATTCCACGACTTCTTTTATTTTCTTACAAAACTTTTGACCATTCACCAAAAATTGTGCAAAAGTTGATACATGGACCGAAAGCTCGGAAAAAAAAGAACTAGGACTTACCTGTCCTCTCTTCAATCCAAAGTACCTGGCGATTGGGTCTCCCTGCTGAATCTTGGGTAAGTGATGTTCCTTGAGTTTGCTGGTATCATCTGTCAAGGAAACATTTCTAATGCACTGTCCACGACTACTCGACCTCATGTATGCGATGAAAATGAATACTAGAGACTAGACTGGAGAATGAGGTGCAGTCTGATTCATTCGACTGATGAGAGCATAAACAATTTCCACCAAACACAAGAAAAAAAAAATACAAAAGAAGGGACAAAAAAGAATTAATCGAGTGCCCCAGAAATTTAGCCACAGTCCTTCCTACCCTCTGCTTTTAAAAAAAAAAAAAACAGCCAATCCATCCCCGAAAAAACAAGTATTAAATTTTTCACAGGGATGACTTTTCTTGGTGTCAAACCCGAATTACTCATTGGAGAAGAGGATGCATTTTGCATCCTGACCTCGGTACACCTGGTATATATTTATGAGAGGCTTTGCTTATCAGATCTCGAGAAATAATCAACCCTTACTGTCAATCACTGTCGCAACAGGCTCATGGGCCTCGGACAAAACATCGCTCAAGTGATACCCATTTTGTTAAAAGTGGAGTTTTTGTTATTGAAGGTTATCAACTGCTTTAAAATAGAGACACAGATATTCCTATTTGTCACCGGAAACTTATTGTCGATGAAGAACTAGATGTTTCTCATGTGGGGGTGGGTTCAACAGGAATGCCAAAGTTTACCTGGCTTAATCAGTGCCGGGTATCGCGTAAATGAAGAGGTCAGATTATCTGGTAGACATTGCAACCTGTCAGTGTCATTTAAACTACTTTTCAAAAAATGAAAAATATCTGAGTTGAGTTTAGAAATGAAAGATTTAAAAGGTATTTAAAAATATGTGAGGAGGAAACATAAACAAAATTCAAGTCAATCTCTGACTTGGCTTCAATTCTTGGGAAGTTTTGGTCATGGTGATATTTTTCACCTGCAAATGTATACAATTTAGGGGATACCCCTCAATTTAACTAACAGATCAGCACAGAACCTATCATAATTTTAGCCGTCGTCATTAGGGATTTGATGATCATTTAATAAGATCAACAAAAAAAAACATAGGTATTATTACATTAATAATACAGGGCAAATTTTTAAGGCTTTGTACCTAGGACAACAGGGTCTTACCAGGTTTGGTTCTCCATGCAAAATATGTATCAAGATAACGAACACGACTAAAATGTACACTGTAGGAGATGTATGTAAGTTTGCTGAATAGAACACTAGGCTTTTGGCCAATATAAAAATCTCCCTCAGCAGGATTATAGGCCTACCAATATTTTTTTCTTTTTTCTTCTTCAGTACCTCCAAGTGATTTATCACTTATACCTACCTATTATTAAAGTTAAAATACGATCTGAATTTGATTTAAACATCTTATGGTCTGCCAGACAACCTACAAGTCCAAAGTTGATTTTGGGTTGTCCGAACTCAAATATGGAGGACCAGACAACCTTTGAACATTTGCCCTGTAATATACTCAAATATCATCTCATGTATTGTTTAGGAATCGTTTGAAAGCAAAAACGTTGAACAACAAGTAACACATACTGAATAAAAGCCGACACCATTTCACGATGACTGGGGTTATTATCTACTAGTGGTTGCTCTTATGTGATCTGCTAAAATGCATGTAAGTATTCACCAAGGGATTCATTAAAGGTTGTTCCAAAGTAAAAAAAACATGAAACTCTTCAATATGACGTAAGTGGACTGAAGCCACGTCTCCTATACTTCATTACGTATGGGAATGAATACCTTCAAGGGTCATGTGACGTGCGATCATTGCGATGATATGAGGTAAAGGTCTCATCATCTTTGATGTTATGAGCACCAGCAAGACAGTTTTAACTCTAATGAGAAATACCAAAACTTGGCACACAAATTAACCCATCAAAGCACACTGTCTATTGAAAAATAGTGGTAAAACTGAACTCATATCAGAAATCGTCTCTTAATATTTTCCAGGTGGGAAGGAACCCTTCTGACGATGGAAGTGCGTTTAAAATTTGTATTTGCTTGATCTAATCCAGAAACTCTATATTCAGATATGTGTTGTTGTGAAACAGCTTCCAGTTATCATTAGTTACTGTAATCTTTTAATCCATCGAGGGCAGTCACATGGAATATGTCAGAAACTGTTTGTAATTCTTTTTGGACATAGAAAAGAACAAAACTGGTTGATAGGAGCAGGTAGAATTTAATAAACAAAAGTTACAGAAACACAGTAGAGCAATTTCTCACCAGATTCATGCGGTAATCAGTAATGAGGTAACTAACCTTTCTTTTTGTTTTATTTCGTGTTTTAAATTGATCCATTCAACAGGTGCTATGTGTCATAACTTGGCTGGGTATAAGAACTTAGCTTATAATTTTAGTTACTTTTAGTGTGGTAGGCTAAGCTTCAGCTATGGAGTTTGTCATGGAAAGTAACATTCTTGCCTCTATCTCCCAAACTTTCCAATAGTTTGTTACTAGTACACAAATGAGTATAAGACAACAGCTTCATTACCACACACATGGGCTACATTTTTATAGGAACAGCCTGAAAGTTGAATCATAAATTGTTCACTGTTTTTGGGGTTACTATCAAAATCTTCAAAAGCAATGGGCTAATAGTAAGTGACCCATGCTTGGCCTATCTTTCTGTATAATTAATACCGGTACAGTTTTAATACATGACTTGTTAGCATTCCTTGATTGGAGGATGAATGTCACATGTAACAATAGTCCTCTGGGCAACCTGGCAAACCTAGTACACCAGGTGCTTAATAAAAATTTGTGTGGTGCTCCGGCACTTTTGCATATGATTATGGTTAAAGTAAGCAATAAATCCTGTAAACAGTCAGGATCCCTCTGGCATTGGAAGGAACACCAGATTGTTTCACCTAGCGATGTTAAAACTTTCTCCCACTATAGTTTAAGCTGTGGCAACTTTAAATGTATGCCTGAAGTCACAAGATGAAACAAGATAATTTACCAGAAGATGATCGAAGATATTAATGCTGGAGACAATTTGGCACTTGATCAGAAATACAGCACCCGGCCAGGTTTTTGGAGGCTGTTTTTGACTCCAGATGGGGAGACCGCATGAGCAATCCCTCAACACGCAAAAACACACACACAGCCATGGAGAGGACACCATTACTGGTTCAAAATTTTAGCTCACTAGAAAATGCTGAAAGTTTTCAATTTGGGGAAATTATCTGATTCTCCTAATCATTTTCAGATATTATTGAGTGTTCAATCAGATAATTAAATGTCTCAGCGAGAAATACTTGGAGTGTGAGTGACCATTCTTGAACTTTCTAGCATATTGAGGCAATATTGTTGACCATTACTTTAAGTCAAAAGTAAAAGGATACTATCTGGCCAAAAGCTCTGCTTTTTCCTCGGGAGTCATCACCACATGCTCCGGCACAAACTGTAAGGGAAAATGAAAAAATAATGCCCATCTTAGAGCAGCCAGTTGTCGTTCCTTACCATAATTATACAAGCCTAGCCAGCTAGATTCATCAGTTGCCTAACACACTTTGTGCACTCTGTGAGAAGTGACTGTCTGCCTAAGAAGCAGATGATATTACAATGGAATATGTGGGCTATCTAAATTGTAGACATATAAAAAAAAAAAATTAATTTCCTTCAAGTTTGATAATTCTTATTTCTTGGAAAATCTGAAGAAATAAACTTGTTGGTCTTGTACCATTCACAGGATATTCTAGTGGGAGGCAATGTGACGATAATATAGAAAAGGAAAATTTTTCACATTGTTAGTTGAATTCAATATCTTGTCTATAACTCAAGATATTGTTGAAGTAACAGGACCTATTTTGACTGAAAAAACCTCCTTAATTTTTCCCTCCAATGGATCACAGTTGGTGGTCTGTGATGTCATAACAACAAATTTTTTACACAAAAGGTTAACTTTCCTAAAAAATCCCTCTTTGTCTTTGATTAGTCTTTGAAACTTTATACCTTTGAAATGTTTGCTTAGCTGTCAAGATTGTTTGTACATTGAATTTTATGCAAATGACATTTTATCATAGAAGTAGCATTTATTGTCCATTTTGACTATGTGAGTTAAAACATTTCAAAGATAAACAAACACAAGGTCAGCTGAATTTTCCATGATGACATCATTCACAATGATGTTGCCAGATACATCATCCACAAAATATTACTAAAATGTAAAATTAATAAATATATATTAAAACTAAAGTCCTCATCATAACTATCAAGTTCTTAGTTTTCGTTCCCCCCCTCAGGTGACTTACTCTATCTTCATCATGCAAGATGCAACAAAGGATGTGGTTTTGAAGTACAGATTCAGAAATATTTCCTGCATTTTTTTGTACAGACACCAGAATATCCCTTTGACAGTACTTAGTCGTATAATGCACAGTCTCTCACTGGCTTCATATGCCTTTCTACATTTATGCACTGAAAACGACTGTTTCCTGACAAGTTTCCTGAAAGTGATCCCTTTTTTTTTCTTCAAAGACACATCAAATTCTCAATAGACAGTTTCTGGTTTTTATACACCTTACCTCGTGTTCTGTTATGTTGATCAACATCTCTGACTCCAGGAACTGCTCCAGTATGTACTTGGGTGCCATGTCACTCAGACTCTGAATCAAAATATCAGATATTAATATTACAAATGTATGCTAACACTGAAGAAGTGCAAAGTGTTATGATGCAGCATGTTACTTTAAAGGTTTGCTACGCTAATTGCTGTTATGCACGTCTTAATTGGTTAAGTATTATTATGCTAATTTGTAAACATAGAGCACAATCAGTGCAGTTTCAAGTTACGGTCGAGTATCCTCACCGAATGTTATATAAATTAGTTTGCAAGGAGTGGCTCGCTCTCTTCTCCCAGTGGCACCAGCCTGTACGTCACGCCACGTCGAAACAACCATGAAGTCTGCCTAGCACTAACAAATCCGCACCTTCCGTTCCGGCCTTTCTTCACCATGCCAACCAATCTGTGTGTGACTCTGCCTTAATTCCCTTTTGGAGACCACCATGTTCGTGTTTTCTTCTGGAACTATTATTTACCTTACATGGTCCTGTTCTCTTCCGGAACTGTTATTTACTTAAAGCACCTTCCTCAAGCTTCCAGACACACCCGCCCTGTCACTTGAGCGAACACCAACTTCCCTTGGATGTGACACCCTGACGAGCCCAGCGGTAGCCGAGGTACCTTCGCGCATTAACCTAACTTTAAGTATACCGGTATGTAATGCATTTATGTTAAGTTACATGTTTTTACCAAGAGACACAGATTAAATTCATTTTAAAGACAATACCTCTCTATTCTCCTTTATTGTGTTCGTTTCCCAAACCATAATATCTGAACTTCGTAGATTACATTTCATTAAATATAAGCTTAAAAAGCCTCCGCTTTTTGCTAAATAGAATTGGCAGCACTAACTATAATGAATTGTAACTGTTAATTCTTATCTTTCTCTGATGAACTGGCTGCAAATGTTCGTAAAATGCACGACATTGAAGAGAAAATAGTTATGCATTTATCTTTGAACTACATCAGGGCTATATAAATATTCATAATTACCACAATCTACATAAACCTTATTATCACACTTAGACTCAATTCCAGTTAGGATATTATCCTTTAGGAAATGCATTTTCATGAACGAAAGAACACACTACTTCCTACGCACATAATATATATCTAACGCAAACAAGAACGTTTCCTATGGATATATCCTAGCTATGGAGTGTGGATAATAGGGTGCTACATGAGTGAATGTAATAATCCATACAACCTCTCGCTCTGATTTACTTATAACAAAGCCTCTATACTGAACAGATTGGGGTGTACTACAGAAAGCAATGAGCAACTATTGAATAAATGTGTAGGTTTATGCAATTTTAAGGGGCATCGTCTGTATGTACCTATATTCCTACTACCATGTAAGTCATAGGAGCTCGTACTACAAGTCTCAGGGAAAATGATTCACTGCTCAAATTTTGTTTAGCAGTTTTGAACGATCTGAACGTTCCTTTGCAAAATACTAATTTCTGTCTGTGTACAAAAACTGCTATACATCTTTGCACAGTTTGCATAGCAATTGGGACCATTCTGCAGGGCATTTGCGATGCGATATAGGATAACTATTCCCCGAGTCTGGTGGCGTGTTCCAGTACAACTGACAACAATCGGCTGCTTCTGTGCTTTGAGTCCCAGTATCGTTAATGGAAAACTAAAGCCACAGACGTGAGACTCACCTGTTTGGCAGAGGGGGTCATACCACTCTGTACAATGATGATGGCTCGACTGATATTCTCATCTTGCATCTGGGTACAATAGCTGTGTCAGAAGAGGAAAGGAGAAGGGAGGGAATGGAAGAATCTGCCATTAGTATTTGTCAAAATTAGATACCAAACTACAACTAAAACTCAAGTGACTTTTGTCAAATCCAGATACTTGTAAGTTCAATTGAGACAAATTTGGTGGTACCACGATTCAATGTTACATGGGAGGATGTACTGTTAGCAATTCAAAAGCGAGAAATCATTACCCGAGAACATGAAAATGATACGTGAATTGTTAAATTTAGACGTAAGGATCAAACGAAACAGGAAAAATTATGCTAAACATAGTCGTAGGCAGTATTTTAGTTTATAAATAAAAACAATGTTACAAACTAATCGGGAGAAAGAAAATGATTGCAACCTCACAGATCTCATAACATGATGGCTATCCATATTATGTGCGAATATTAAACCGATTTGGCCAATATGATGCGACAATCAAAAGAGAGTGAGCTCCTTTAAGTGATATCATAACTCTTACTGCTTGATTGTCTTGATGGCTACTTTGGGCTCTTCTGGAAAAAACACAAACATCTGATCGGTTGGGTCATCGTTGTGAGCTACCAGGATGGTCAGATCCTTTCTGCTTGGTCGACCATCACTGAAGATAAAAGCAAAGACAAAAAAAAAAAAAAAAAAAAAAAAAAAAGAAGAAAAAGAGATTTCAGATTTCACATAGTTGTGCCATAATATGAAAAGTGAAAATGAGGTCATATGTTTATTGATGACATAATGCAAATTATTGCTACTTTCGCCTTTAAATTCAAACAGTAAATAGAAATGACTCGAAACAATTCTGAAAACAGAATCTACTTCCTAGTGGCAGATTGGCCACCATATCTGTTATTCATATCAAATTACCAATTGCCTTTAACTACACTGAAACTATGAAGAATGAGCGCTCATTTTAGTGATATGAAAGCTACGAAAACATACCTAACTCTATAAAACTAAATGAGAAAAAAAATACTGCCACTTAGGTGGCTAAGTTTTCCAATTACTAGATGACTCAATGAGTGAAAATGGTACAGGCATGTGCAAGATCATGTTTACAGTAGAGGGCCTATTGATGTGACCACTGACCTATTTCATTCAAATAGGCCTATATCCATATTGCAAATTTCCAACAAGCATTGAAAAATGTTTCCTCCACCATTTTGAAAGTACAGAAAATGTCATTTATCATCAATTATCGTTTGAGGTTAGGCCTAGTATTATAAAATAACAACATATGAGTATGGTTCATTGCACAAAACACTCAGTGACTCATACTGCACAGTGCATCTTATGTATACTTAATTTTAACAGCATAATCTGCATTGAGAGTTACAAGTGGTTACTGACTTACTGTTTGTGAGTCGTAAAAAGGAAAATAACTTACGATAGCCAATTATAATTTTAATATGTTACTGAACAGACTAAAATGCATGTAAAGAGAGGTTTTCTTGTTTGTGGCACTATTCCTTTTAAATTTTTGTGACGTTTTTAATAAATTACTTTTATTATTAATATTTTTCTTTGGGGGGGGGGAGTGCTGGCAAGTACATTGTCGCTAACAATAACATAAATTTGTAAACATTACCTTGGTTTATCCCCGTACTGCTCCTTAAACTGATCAAGCGTTTGGTCCAATTCATCTTGGGTGACCAGATATTCCCTGTCGTGGCATAACTGGAAAAAAAAATAACAGAACATAAAGCATACAATAGCTCAATTTCTATGAATAAAGTTCAGTTAATGTGTCCAGGTATCTAACTGATGTTACTGAACATCCACAGGTTTAAAGCAGCATTGTTACAGTACTAACGCAGGATTATGCGTCCGGTACGCAATGTTTTGGCCAGGGTCGCAAAGTCGTCAAACTGCTTGCATCGTACGGACGCAAACTTTTTTTGAGAAACAACCCTTAGTACACCCTCACAAATAGGTCAATGGAAAAAATAACAAAACACATTTTTGAATGAACATCTTTCATTATTTCTTTCAAAAAACCACAACTTCTTCTGACAAGAACCAAAATTTCTCCCAATCCAACAGATAATTGAATTTGTTTGAAAATAAATATATCATAACAATCAACCTCAAGGCACAGGGTTTACAACTCATTACAGAGATTTTCATGCTAAAAATAAACAATTATGCTTTTCCAAAATTCCCGTGATTTGATTGGCTAATAGTCCCTATCCATTATCTGGAACATCTTGCATCTGTAGTGCAAAGTATTTCACAATGTACAATTACTTGCAACATTACTTTCCCCTGTGTAGAGATAACGAAGTTTGTTGTATAGGCTATCATATGTGTGCACTCCTTGCCGCATACCATCCTACGTAACATTTGACAACAATCACTCTTGGTACAAAGATGCAATTGAATTGTTTCTGAGACTATCACATAATATTTGAATCATTGCTATAATCAGAAAATGTTATGAGTTGAGACAATCTATGAATTTTGTTGGAAGCTAACATCTCTGATCCTGAAAAGGATATTACATGTATCTCAGTATGTTTCTTCTCTCTGCATTGATAGTTGCTAATGTGAAATGGGCATTGATACCAGTTGTTTCTGTTGCAATTTTGTACGCAAATTTGTACGCAGTCCAATTGACCACGTGCTTCAGTAAATTTCTTTGGTGCAGCATTCGTGTGTAAATTACTGTGCATTGTCAAAAGTAGACATTGAAGTTTGATTATTTTAATCCACATTACGTAAAAATCTATTCACATAGGCCTATTGTAATTTTCGTAGAGATGGTTGTTTGCAAAGAACCTAGCCTAGGATAAATGTTGGATCAGGTTTTGAGGATTTGCGGTTGTGTAGTTGAAAATGAAGTTCGAAGAGGACATGGGAAGTCCTCAAGTGCTAATTGTTGTTACGTTTCTGTCAAAGACAAGCAGTAAATAAAAGAAGAGCAAACATTTTAAAATCAAAGATAGACAAAGTTTTGACATAACTGTTCTTTAAACGAGTCATGAAAGCATTGCACAGCCTGATACTGAGTACAATGTGACTGAAAGGATAGGCTAGGCATCACGGGGATACGTCCACTGTTATTGTTAAGGCAATGAATACTGTACTATACCAATGTTAGGCTAAGTTAGTAATAGTAGTGAGATTCACCTGCATGACGGTCTTTCTAACACGCCAGAGTTTGTAAGTCTCTGCCTCGTCGTCCATTTTCTCGATATGTTTTTACTTTCGTGTTTCTTTTTTTGGTACTTTTTCTAATTTTATAGAACCGAACCAGTATTAATAATGTTGAGCAAAGTTCGTGAAACACGATCTTTGTACGCACGCCACTGACCAACCTGAAACTAGCTATCCCAGGATTCATTCTCGGATTCATCCCAGGATTCATCCCAGGATTCATCACATGATTCATACCAGTGTTCAAACTTATCACAAGGTTTGTATTTGTATATTTATTTGTTTCATCACAATTTACAGTGTGATGGGAAGTGTCCTATAAAGCCTGCAAGGCTTTACAAAGTAGGAGACTCCCCAAAAAGAAAAAAAAGAAGAAAAACTTAAGAATAGAAAAAGAAAATTTAATAGTAGCATCTACAATGATGAAATAATCGTATTGACGCTAATTGAAATTAATAATCTTAATAAACAATCCTAACAATCTTTATAATGATCTTAATCGCAAACACACACAAGAATAAATCCATCAATAGTGAGAAATAATTACAGTTTGGAGATTCCTTTTGAAACAGAGTAAGAAGGCTTATTCTTAACATTATCCTGGAGATTATTCCACGTTTTTATAGCACGAATACGAGGATTAAAAGAACTTATAGTACTTCGTTGGGATAAAACATTTGCGTTATTACAATGGCGTGTTTGATGGTTGTGGATTAGTCTATTACTATATATAAAATCTTTAAAAGCCTCGGGTAGCAATCCATTCCATGCTTTATATGCAAATGTTGCAAGCTGGACTCTTATAATATCATTTAGTTTTAACAAATTTAATCTTTTGTATAATGGGCTAGTATAATCACGTAGTGCAGCATGTGATATATGGCGGATAGCTTTCTCCTGGAGGACACATAGGTGATTAAGATTTGTAGAATAGGTTCCTGACCAAATTGTCGTGCAATAAGTTAATTGGGTTAAAATCAGAGTTATATAAAGTGTTCTGAGTATATTTGGAGGCAAATAATTTTTTAATTTGCATGTAATACCAGTATTTCTAGCCACTCTATTACAGACTGCTGATATATGATCACGCCACGAAAGTTTATTGTCTATGTACACCCAAGAACTTAGTAGTGTTAACCCGATTTATAATTTTATCATTCATGGTAATATTGTGATCCCATCTGAATGAGTGACTAGCATTAAACACCATATAATTAGTTTTTTCTTTATTAAGAGATACTTTGTTTCCTGCAAACTAGCTGGAAAATTTAGTTAGTTCAATAGAAACAGTTTTGTGTGATGAGAGTAGATTTTGGGAATCGAAGAAAATATTTGTGTCGTCGGCAAATAATATTGTTTTAGCAATATCGGAGACATTAACGATATCATTGACATAAATGATAAATAGTGTAATGGACCTAGTATAGAACCCTGAGGAACTCCGCAAGCGATTTTAGCAAGTTCAGATTTAGAATTTTTATATAAAGTGTACTGGTATCTGTGAAAGATAACTATCTAGCCAATTTAGGGTTGTTCCTCTGATACCACGAAAGATAATTTACTTAGTAATATTTTGTGATCGATGGTGTCAAAAGCTTTGGATAGGTCGAGAAATACGCCTACACAGGTATTATTCTTATCAAGACTATTATAAATATTGTTGTCTGCATCTGCTAAAGCTAGTTCTGTAGAATGGTCAGGACGAAATCCGTAATGCTCGTTATTAAGAATATTATATTTACATAGAAAACTGTATATACGATTAAACATTAATCGTTCAATAATTTTTGAAAAGACTGACAATAAAGATATAGGGCGGTAATTCGCAAAATGACTGGGGTCTCCTTTTTTTAAAGATTGGTTTTACCTTTGCTATTTTAAGTTTATCCGGAAAAATGCCGGTGTTAAAAGAAATATTGTAGAGATGAGTTAAAGGCTTTACAATGTATGGGATAACTTGTATGATAATACCTGGCTTAAAGTCATCATAGCCTGCTGCTTTGTTTGGTTTCACATTTGTGTGAGCAACTATTTGATTTGATTTGATTGATTAATTTATTTGTTTTTCACGTGTAAATTTACAGTGTGAAGGAAATCTTCCATAATGCGTACAACAGCTTAACAAAGTAGAAGACTCCCTGTATTAAGGAAAGAAGAAAAGTATTTACATAACAATACAAAATAGAATAATTAGACAATCAATGAATACTATATATGGTGATAATATTTACGATAATGATTTGTTATCGTGCAAATGAATGGGTGACTTATTAATATCTGGATATAACGTCTTTGGGTAGATGCTTTTTGAATATTTTACTGGATACTTTGGTTTTGAAACTCTCTGTTATGGAATTCCATGTCTTTATTGCACGATTTCTTAGACGAAGCCTTCCAATTGATGTTTTATAAGAAAAGTAATGTGCATTATCAGCATTCCGTGTGTTGTGGTGCTGTATCACAATGTTACTAGTTAAAAAATCATGAAATGTGTTTGGCAATAAACCATTCCAAGCCTTATATGCAAACGTGGCAAGATTTACACGAAAAATGTCGGTAACTTTTAATAAGTTGAGATTCTTGAAAAGTTGATTTGTGTGTTCACGAGGTGCAACACGTGAAATGTGGCGCATGGCTTTCTTTTGGAGAATAATAAGAGGATGAAGATTGGTTTCTGGCGTGCCAGACCAGATAATTGAACAATATGAGATGTGTGGAACGACCAAAGTTTGGTAGAGAGTCTTTAATATGCGCTCTGGTAGGAGAAATTTCAACTTTGATAAAATCCCAACGCTTTTCGCTGCTTTCCTGCATACTGTAGAAATGTGCTCATGCCACGAAAGCTAATTATCGATATATACACCTAAAAACTTAGTAGTATAAACTTGTTTTAGAATTATACCACCCATGGTGATATCTTTATCCCAGCTAAAATTTCTGGAAGTATTAAACGCAATATAATTAGTTTTGCCAATATTAAGTGATAGTTTATTGGCAGAAAACCAGTTATTAAATTTACTTAGTTCATTAGAAATTTGAATGTGGAATGAATTTGCATTTATATCTGAATCGAAGAAAATACTTGTATCATCAGCAAATAATGTTATGTTTGCAAATTTAGAAATTTGGCAGATGTCATTGACATATAAAATGAACAGCAATGGGCCTAAAATTGAACCCCGTGGGACACCGCATTGAATTTCTGCAATACGAGAAGTAGAGCTTTTGTAAGAGGTATATTGATAACGATTTGTAATATAACTGTCTATCCAATTCAGTGTTGTTCCTCTAATACCGTAGTGGTGCAATTTACTCATTAAGATCACATGATCAATAGTGTCGAAAGCCTTTGAAAGGTCTAGAAATACACCAATGCAAGTTTTATTGTTATCTAAGCTGCTGGATAATTTGTCAATAGCATCTGCCAATGCAAGTTCAGTAGAGTGATCTGTTCTAAAACCATACTGCTGATGACATAGAATATCATGCTTGTTAAGAAAATTAAAAATACGATTAAACATAAGCCTTTTTAATTATTTTAGAAAAGCACGACAACAATGATATAGGCCGGTAATTTTCGTAATTATCTTTGTCAACCTTTTTATACACAAATTGTTTGAAAAGACAAACCTTACGGAACTTTAAGTATTAGAAACGAACATAGATTTATATCAACTGCTGTCATGGCGCGGTTGGTTATGCTCTGTACCTCGAGAGCGTGACGTATTTTGGATGGCGGGCTCGAGACCAGGCTAGCGCAGTTTGCTTTTGCCGCGATCTTATACGGTCTCTGGAACTTTAAGTATTAGAAACGAACATAGATTTATATCAACTGCTGTCATGGCGCGGTTGGTTATGCTCTGTACCTCGAGAGCGTGACGTATTTTGGATCGCGGGCTCGAGACCAGGCCAACGCAGTTTGCTTTTGCCGCGATCTTATACGGTCTCTGGAACTTTAAGTATTAGAAACGAACATAGATTTATATCTTCTGCTGTCGTGGCGCGGTTGGTTGTGCTCTGTACCTCGAGAGCGTGACGTATTTTGGATCGCGGGCTCGAAACCAGGCCAGCGCAGTTTGCTTTTGCCGCGATCTTATACGGTCTCTGGAACTTTAAGTATTAGAAACGAACATAGATTTATATCAAATGCTGTCGTGGCGCGGTTGGTTGCGCTCTGTACCTCGAGAGCGTGACGTATTTTGGATCGCGGGCTCGAAACCAGGCCAGCGCAGTGTGCTTTTGCCGCGATCTTATACGGTCTCTGGAACTTTAAGTATTAGAAACGAACATAGATTTATATCTTCTGCTGTCGTGGCGCGGTTGGTTGTGCTCTGTACCTCGAGAGCGTGACGTATTTTGGATCGCGGGCTCGAAACCAGGCCAGCGCAGTTTGCTTTTGCCGCGATCTTATACGGTCTCTGGAACTTTAAGTATTAGAAACGAACATAGATTTATATCAACTGCTGTCGTGGCGCGGTTGGTTGTGCTCTGTACCTCAAGAGCGTGACGTATTTTGGAACGCGGGCTCGGGACCAGGCCAGCGCAGTTTGCTTTTGCCGCGACCTTATACGGTCTCTAGAACTTTAAGTATTAGAAACGAACATAGATTTATATCTTCTGCTGTCGTGGCGCGGTTGGTTGTGCTCTGTACCTCGAGAGCGTGACGTATTTTGGATCGCGGGCTCGAGACCAGGCTAGCGCAGTTTGCTTTTGCCGCGATCTTATACGGTCTCTGGTACTTTAAGTATTAGAAACGAACATAGATTTATATCAAATGCTGTCGTGGCGCGGTTGGTTGTGCTCTGTACCTCGAGAGCGTGACGTATTTTGGATCGCGGGCTCGAAACCAGGCCAGCGCAGTTTGCTTTTGCCGCGATCTAATACGGTCTCTGGAACTTTAAGTATTAGAAACGAACATAGATTTATATCTTCTGCTGTCGTGGCGCGAATGGGTGTGCTCTGTACCTCGAGAGCGTGACGTATTTTGGATCGCGGGGTCGAGACCAGGCCAGCGCAGTTTGCTTTTGACGCGATCTTATACGGTCTCTGGAACTTTAAGTATTAGAAACGAACATAGATTTATATCTTCTGCTGTCGTGGCGCGGTTGGGTGTGCTCTGTACCTCGAGAGCGTGACGTATTTTGGATCGCGGGCTCGAGGCCAGCGCAGTTTGCTTTTGCCGCGATCTAATACGGTCTCTGGAACTTTAAGTATTAGAAACGAACATAGATTTATATCTTCTGCTGTCGTGGCGCGGTTGGTTGTGCTCTGTACCTCGAGAGCGTGACGTATTTTGGATCGCGGGCTCGAGACCAGGCCAGCGCAGTTTGCTTTTGCCGCGATCTTATACGGTCTCTGGTACTTTAAGTATTAGAAACGAACATAGATTTATATCTTCTGCTGTCGTGGCGCGGTTGGTTGTGCTCTGTACCTCGAGAGCGTGACGTATTTTGGATCGCGGGCTCGAAACCAGGCCAGCGCAGTTTGCTTTTGCCGCGATCTAATACGGTCTCTGGAACTTTAAGTATTAGAAACGAACATAGATTTATATCTTCTGCTGTCGTGGCGCGAATGGGTGTGCTCTGTACCTCGAGAGCGTGACGTATTTTGGATCGCGGGCTCGAGACCAGGCCAGCGCAGTTTGCTTTTGACGCGATCTTATACGGTCTCTGGAACTTTAAGTATTAGAAACGAACATAGATTTATATCTTCTGCTGTCGTGGCGCGGTTGGGTGTGCTCTGTACCTCGAGAGCGTGACGTATTTTGGATCGCGGGCTCGAGGCCAGCGCAGTTTGCTTTTGCCGCGATCTAATACGGTCTCTGGAACTTTAAGTATTAGAAACGAACATAGATTTATATCAACTGCTGTCGTGGCGCGGTTGGCTGTGCTCTGTACCTCGAGAGCGTGACGTATTTTGGATCGCGGGCTCGAAACAAGGCCAGCGCAGTTTGCTTTTGCCGCGATCTTATACGGTCTCTGGAACTTTAAGTATTAGAAACGAACATAGATTTACATCAACTGCTGTCGTGGCGCGGTTGGCTGTGCTCTGTACTTCGAGAGCGTGACGTATTTTGGATCGCGGGCTCGGGACCAGGCCAGCGCAGTTTGCTTTTGCCGCGATCTGATACGGTCTCTGGAACTTTAAGTATTAGAAACGAACATAGATATATATCTTCTGCTGTCGTGGCGCGGTTGGTTGTTCTCTGTACCTCGAGAGCGTGACGTATTTTGGATCGCGGGCAAGTGCCTACACGGGGAGCTGTAAGTATTAGTTAATCCACCTGACATCTCAGTCCATTCAGTGGCGCGATGGCTTGGCGCACTGTACGAGCTGATGATCGAGACTCTCTTTTGCATCCGTGGTTCGAAGCCCGGGTGATGACGTCTTTTGCCGATCTTTTACAGCAAGTGCCTACACGGGGAGCTGTAAGTATTAGTCAATCCACCTGATATCTCAGTCCATACAGTGGCGCGATGGCTTGGCGCACTGTGCGAGCTGATGATCGAGACTCTCTTTTGCATCCGTGGTTCGAAGCCCGGGTGATGACGTCTTTTGCCGATCTTTTACAGCAAGTGCCTACACGGGGAGCTGTAAGTATTAGTCAATCCACCTGATATCTCAGTCCATACAGTGGCGCGATGGCTTGGCGCACTGTGCGAGCTGATGATCGAGACTCTCTTTTGCATCCGTGGTTCGAAGCCCGGGTGATGACGTCTTTTGCCGATCTTTTACAGCAAGTGCCTACACGGGGAGCTGTAAGTATTAGTCAATCCACCTGATATCTCAGTCCATACAGTGGCGCGATGGCTTGGCGCACTGTGCGAGCTGATGATCGAGACTCTCTTTTGCATCCGTGGTTCGAAGCCCGGGTGATGACGTCTTTTGCCGATCTTTTACAGCAAGTGCCTACACGGGGAGCTGTAAGTATTAGTCAATCCACCTGATATCTCAGTCCATACAGTGGCGCGATGGCTTGGCGCACTGTGCGAGCTGATGATCGAGACTCTCTTTTGCATCCGTGGTTCGAAGCCCGGGTGATGACGTCTTTTGCCGATCTTTTACAGCAAGTGCCTACACGGGGAGCTGTAAGTATTAGTCAATCCACCTGATATCTCAGTCCATACAGTGGCGCGATGGCTTGGCGCACTGTGCGAGCTGATGATCGAGACTCTCTTTTGCATCCGTGGTTCGAAGCCCGGGTGATGACGTCTTTTGCCGATCTTTTACAGCAAGTGCCTACACGGGGAGCTGTAAGTATTAGTCAATCCACCTGATATCTCAGTCCATACAGTGGCGCGATGGCTTGGCGCACTGTGCGAGCTGATGATCGAGACTCTCTTTTGCATCCGTGGTTCGAAGCCCGGGTGATGACGTCTTTTGCCGATCTTTTACAGCAAGTGCCTACACGGGGAGCTGTAAGTATTAGTCAATCCACCTGTTATCTCAGTCCATACAGTGGCGCGATGGCTTGGCGCACTGTGCGAGCTGATGATCGAGACTCTCTTTTGCATCCGTGGTTCGAAGCCCGGGTGATGACGTCTTTTGCCGATCTTTTACAGCAAGTGCCTACACGGGGAGCTGTAAGTATTAGTCAATCCACCTGTTATCTCAGTCCATACAGTGGCGCGATGGCTTGGCGCACTGTGCGAGCTGATGATCGAGACTCTCTTTTGCATCCGTGGTTCGAAGCCCGGGTGATGACGTCTTTTGCCGATCTTTTACAGCAAGTGCCTACACGGGGAGCTGTAAGTATTAGTCAATCCACCTGTTATCTCAGTCCATACAGTGGCGCGATGGCTTGGCGCACTGTGCGAGCTGATGATCGAGACTCTCTTTTGCATCCGTGGTTCGAAGCCCGGGTGATGACGTTTTTTGCCGATCTTTTACAGCAAGTGCCTACACGGGGAGCTGTAAGTATTAGTCAATCCACCTGTTATCTCAGTCCATACAGTGGCGCGATGGCTTGGCGCACTGTGCTAGCTGATGATCGAGACTCTCTTTTGCATCCGTGGTTCGAAGCCCGGGTGATGCCGTCTTTTGCCGATCTTTTACAGCAAGTGCCTACACGGGGAGCTGTAAGTATTAGTCAATCCACCTGATATCTCAGTCCATACAGTGGCGCGATGGCTTGGCGCACTGTGCGAGCTGATGATCGAGACTCAATTTTGCATCCGTGGTTCGAAGCCCGGGTGATGCCGTCTTTTGCCGATCTTTTACAGCAAGTGCCTACACGGGGAGCTGTGAGTATTAGTCAATCCACCTAATATCTCAGTCCATACAGTGGCGCGATGGCTTGGCGCACTGTACGAGCTGATGATCGAGACTCTCTTTTGCATCCGTGGTTCGAAGCCCGGGTGATGCCGTCTTTTGCCGATCTTTTACAGCAAGTGCCTACACGGGGAGCTGTGAGTATTAGTCAATCCACCTAATATCTCAGTCCATACAGTGGCGCGATGGCTTGGCGCACTGTACGAGCTGATGATCGAGACTCTCTTTTGCATCCGTGGTTCGAAGCCCGGGTGATGCCGTCTTTTGCCGATCTTTTACAGCAAGTGCCTACACGGGGAGCTGTGAGTATTAGTCAATCCACCTAATATCTCAGTCCATACAGTGGCGCGATGGCTTGGCGCACTGTACGAGCTGATGATCGAGACTCTCTTTTGCATCCGTGGTTCGAAGCCCGGGTGATGCCGTCTTTTGCCGATCTTTTACAGCAAGTGCCTACACGGGGAGCTGTGAGTATTAGTCAATCCACCTAATATCTCAGTCCATACAGTGGCGCGATGGCTTGGCGCACTGTACGAGCTGATGATCGAGACTCTCTTTTGCATCCGTGGTTCGAAGCCCGGGTGATGACGTCTTTTGCCGATCTTTTACAGCAAGTGCCTACACGGGGAGCTGTAAGTATTAGTTAATCCACCTAATGTCTCAGTCCATACAGTGGCGCGATGGCTTGGCGCACTGTACGAGCTGATGATCGAGACTCTCTTTTGCATCCGTGGTTCGAAGCCCGGGTGATGACGTCTTTTGCCGATCTTTTACAGCAAGTGCCTACACGGGGAGCTGTAAGTATTAGTTAATCCACCTAATGTCTCAGTCCATACAGTGGCGCGATGGCTTGGCGCACTGTACGAGCTGATGATCGAGACTCTCTTTTGCATCCGTGGTTCGAACCCCGGGTGATGACGTCTTTTGCCGATCTTTTACAGCAAGTGCCTACACGGGGAGCTGTAAGTATTAGTTAATCCACCTAATGTCTCAGTCCATACAGTGGCGCGATGGCTTGGCGCACTGTACGAGCTGATGATCGAGACTCTCTTTTGCATCCGTGGTTCGAAGCCCGGGTGATGACGTCTTTTGCCGATCTTTTACAGCAAGTGCCTACACGGGGAGCTGTAAGTATTAGTTAATCCACCTAATGTCTCAGTCCATACAGTGGCGCGATGGCTTGGCGCACTGTACGAGCTGATGATCGAGACTCTCTTTTGCATCCGTGGTTCGAACCCCGGGTGATGACGTCTTTTGCCGATCTTTTACAGCAAGTGCCTACACGGGGAGCTGTAAGTATTAGTTAATCCACCTAATGTCTCAGTCCATACAGTGGCGCGATGGCTTGGCGCACTGTACGAGCTGATGATCGAGACTCTCTTTTGCATCCGTGGTTCGAACCCCGGGTGATGACGTCTTTTGCCGATCTTTTACAGCAAGTGCCTACACGGGGAGCTGTAAGTATTAGTTAATCCACCTAATGTCTCAGTCCATACAGTGGCGCGATGGCTTGGCGCACTGTACGAGCTGATGATCGAGACTCTCTTTTGCATCCGTGGTTCGAACCCCGGGTGATGACGTCTTTTGCCGATCTTTTACAGCAAGTGCCTACACGGGGAGCTGTAAGTATTAGTTAATCCACCTAATGTCTCAGTCCATACAGTGGCGCGATGGCTTGGCGCACTGTACGAGCTGATGATCGAGACTCTCTTTTGCATCCGTGGTTCGAACCCCGGGTGATGACGTCTTTTGCCGATCTTTTACAGCAAGTGCCTACACGGGGAGCTGTAAGTATTAGTTAATCCACCTAATGTCTCAGTCCATACAGTGGCGCGATGGCTTGGCGCACTGTACGAGCTGATGATCGAGACTCTCTTTTGCATCCGTGGTTCGAACCCCGGGTGATGACGTCTTTTGCCGTTCTTTTACAGCAAGTGCCTACACGGGGAGCTGTAAGTATTAGTTAATCCACCTAATGTCTCAGTCCATACAGTGGCGCGATGGCTTGGCGCACTGTGCGAGCTGATGATCGAGACTCTCTTTTGCATCCGTGGTTCGAACCCCGGGTGATGACGTCTTTTGCCGATCTTTTACAGCAAGTGCCTACACGGGGAGCTGTAAGTATTAGTTAATCCAGCTAATGTCTCAGTCCAAACAGTGGCGCGATGGCTTGGCGCACTGTACGAGCTGATGATCGAGACTCTCTTTTGCATCCGTGGTTCGAACCCCGGGTGATGACGTCTTTTGCCGATCTTTTACAGCAAGTGCCTACACGGGGAGCTGTAAGTATTAGTTAATCCAGCTAATATCTCAGTCCATACAGTGGCGCGATGGCTTGGCGCACTGTACGAGCTGATGATCGAGACTCTCTTTTGCATCCGTGGTTCGAACCCCGGGTGATGACGTCTTTTGCCGATCTTTTACAGCAAGTGCCTACACGGGGAGCTGTAAGTATTAGTTAATCCAGCTAATATCTCAGTCCATACAGTGGCGCGATGGCTTGGCGCACTGTACGAGCTGATGATCGAGACTCTCTTTTGCATCCGTGGTTCGAACCCCGGGTGATGACGTCTTTTGCCGATCTTTTACAGCAAGTGCCTACACGGGGAGCTGTAAGTATTAGTTAATCCAGCTAATATCTCAGTCCATACAGTGGCGCGATGGCTTGGCGCACTGTACGAGCTGATGATCGAGACTCTCTTTTGCATCCGTGGTTCGAACCCCGGGTGATGACGTCTTTTGCCGATCTTTTACAGCAAGTGCCTACACGGGGAGCTGTAAGTATTAGTTAATCCAGCTAATATCTCAGTCCATACAGTGGCGCGATGGCTTGGCGCACTGTACGAGCTGATGATCGAGACTCTCTTTTGCATCCGTGGTTCGAACCCCGGGTGATGACGTCTTTTGCCGATCTTTTACAGCAAGTGCCTACACGGGGAGCTGTAAGTATTAGTTAATCCAGCTAATATCTCAGTCCATACAGTGGCGCGATGGCTTGGCGCAGTTGTGCTCTGTTACTCTGTACTTTGTCAGTGCTTTTTTCCTAACTGGAACCTTGTTTCCTCTTTACTTTTTCACGGAAGGACGATATCATCCTTTAAACTCGTATTCTTGTTGTGTAATCGTTCGGATAAGGATTCTCTTATAATATTTTTCTTAGGTTTTGGTTGTCACGGCGTCTCGTGACGCACGGGCAAGCCTAAGCTTTGAGATGAGTTCCTCGAAAACTAGAGGAGATGTATTGAAAACGTACAGTGTAAGAGTAGTGGACAATACTTATAACCCGATCGATGTTATTAACGCCGTTTCCATGGATATTGGTAATGAAAACGTGAGAGGCTGTGTTAAGTGTAACGGACAGTGGATAATTACAATGAAAACGAAAGAAGACGCGGAGCTTTTGCAAGAGACAGGATTGAAAATCGGAAAAGATTCTTGTACAGTGACAGGAGTTTCCAAAAACATCATAACGGTGAGTTGTTTTGGAGTACCCAGCTATGTCGAAGATCACGAACTGTCCGGAAAACTAACAGATTTTGGATGTCTAATTAAATCACAATGGACACATAAATACTACACTGAGTTCCCTGGTGTAGAAAACGGCATCAGATTTGTTCGAGTCGAACTTCCCCCAAACGCAAGAAGTTTACCTTATGCAATCAACATTGATGGTGAACACATTAGAATAAAACACAACGGCCAAACTAAGGTCTGCAACAAATGCCTCAGTGACAGTCACATAATGCGAGACTGCCCGCAGTACACATGCCGGGAGTGTGGTAGCCAGGGCCATGCAGAGAGTCGGTGCCCACAGGTCAAGTGCTTCCGCTGCAACTCATATGGCCACAAAAGCTTTTTATGCCAGACAGAATCACCGCAAATTATATCTGTTGATCCACCAATGAAATCTTCTCCACAATCCAAACCAGTTCCACCAACAGAACAGGAAACCTCAGCACCGTCAGTACCAGTCTCAATGGACACCACCCCAGAAACACCAGAAGAAACAACCAAACCAGCAGAGTTTTCCGCCGGAACTAATGAGGAAAGAACCAAAAACAAATCTAGCAACAAAGCAAAAGATGATCAGAAATCTGACAAATCAGGGACAAAACGATCCATGTCCAGCGATGAAGACGCGATGCTCGAAATTATGGTTAAACAGAAAATACAAGCACTAGCCCGCAGAAGAAGTATTTCGCCAAATCTCAGATTAACGAGGAATTATACCCCCAAGAAAAGCTAGCTTCATGACTTCCATACTCTTCGCAATGTTTCTTCTAGCAACCCTAAATTGTAATGGATTACGAAACAGTGAAAAAAGGACAGAGCTTTTCAGTTCACTGAAAGCCAAAAGGTATGACATTATTGTTTTACTCGAAACATTTTGGGATGAAGACATTCATAAAAAAGCGTCTGCTGAATGGGATGGCAAAATTTATTCTTCAATGTATGCCTCTCAAAAACGACGGGGGGTAACCGTTTTGTTTAGAGATACATCTGACTGTGAAGTTACAAGGTGCATAACAAATGACAATGGCCGTTACATTCAATTACACCTAACTATTGATGAACGGCCCCTCAGTATCATTGGAATTTATGCACCGAATATACCAAACGAGAGAATGAACTTTTTCCTGAATCTACATTGTGAACTCAATAAAATTGATAATGAAGTCATTATAGCAGGAGATTTCAATAACTATCTAAATATCTACTTAGACAAATTCCCAAGCAGAGCACACCCAGATCCTTCTCGCAAAGTTCTTAATGATACCATGACAAAACACCAACTTGTGGATATTTGGAGAGAGAGAAACCCTGACAAAGTCAATTTCACGTGTATTCGCAACACCATCTACGGTCGCTCCTCATCTAGAATTGACAGAATACTCATTTCTAAAGGGATTAGTAACTGTGTCTCCCATTGTAACATTACCACATACCCTCGTTCTGATCACGACTTTGTTGAGATTAGTTTGGATCTTTCTGCTCAACCAAGGGGACATGGTTACTGGATTTTTAACAATTCTCTCCTCCATGATGATGAATACTTATCACTAATACGCAAGTTAATCCAAAATGAGAAACTCTGCGACGATGTTGAAGTAAACTTTCTCCTATGGTACGACAATCTGAAGGAAAAAATAAAGACTACAACAATAAAGTTCAGCAAAAGAAAACAGAAATTGCAACGCCGGACAAAGAAGGTACTAACAAAACAACTTAACTACGAGAAACACAAAGCACAGAAATTTCCTGATTATGACTGTGCTCGCCTTAAAAGTCTGGAGGACAAACTTAACAACATTTCAACGAAAGAACTTAAAGGGATAGCCCTCAGATCCAAAATCCAGTACTATGAGGAAGGCGAAAAATCGACAAAGTTCTTCTTCAATCTCGAAAAATCTCGACAGAAAAAGAAAGTAATGAAGCATTTGCTTACCAATCAAGGCACTCTTATTACCAATCAGGAAGACATAATAAACGAACAAGTTCAATTTTACACAGACCTCTACAGAGATGAACCTACAGAAGAGAAATCAAAAGAAGAATTACTTCAATACATCACCAAAAAGCTTTCACCGGAAACTGCCGATAAGATGGAAGACAAGCTCTTTCTATATGAACTTAAGTCTGCTCTCTTTCAAATGGAGCACAACAAAAGTCCAGGACTTGATGGACTAACTGTTCAATTTTTTAAGACGTTTTGGAATGATTTTAAGGACATTTTTACTGAACTTATTGAGAAGACTAAAAGCTGTAACCAATTATGTAATTCTATGAAATCTGCCGTCATTACCTTAATCCCAAAAAAAGGGGACCTTAGACTCCTTAAAAACTGGAGACCAATTAGCCTTTTAAACACCGATTATAAGATTATTAGCAAAGCACTCGCAAACCGAATTTCGAAAGTAATTAGTAACCTAGTTTCTGACGATCAGACTTGTTGCGTTCCCAAAAGAGACATAAGCGAAAACGTGCTTACTATGCAAAATATAATTACTTATGTTAACGAAAGTAACCAAAATGGGCTGGCACTTAAAATCGATCAGCATAAAGCTTTCGACCGAGTCAACCACACTTACCTTTTCAATGTCTTAGATAAAATGGGATTCGGTCCCAATTTTCTATCCTGGATTCGCATACTTTATACTAATATTAACAGCTGCATCAAACACAATGGTCATATTTCAAATGCTTTTCCTATTCAGAGGGGTGTACGACAAGGTTGTCCCATTTCTGCCATGTTGTATGTTTTAAGTGCCGAGCCTTTCCACGATGCAATTTACAATTGCCCTCTTATCTCTGGTGTAGAGTTTTGTGGAACCGACACCAAAATGTTCCAACATGCTGACGACACAACCTTTTTCGTTAGTAGTATTACCAGTATTTACTCTATTTTAAGAATAATTAACTTGTATGAACGTGCGTCTGGCTCAATGTGTAATTTGGACAAGACTGAGCTCCTCGTTTTTGGTAAATCCAATATCAGTCATCATGATTTTAATTTTCCAGTCAGAAATGACTATATTATAGTTCTCGGCGTTGCTATTGGCAACGATAAGACAACTATTGAGAAGGTGAATTGGGAGGAAAAAGTTAGAACCTGCAGCCTTTTGCTCAGCCGGTGGAAGGGGCGCAAACTCTCAATGAGAGGAAAATCCCTTATTGTGAACTCCCTTGTCGTTTCCCGTCTAGTGTATCTAATTTCCACTATACCAACGCCAAGCTGGGTGATTAAATCACTCCACGACAGTATAGTTGACTTTATTTGGCGTGGTAAACCGAGTCCTATTAAATATACGACCCTGTTATTACCTCTTGAAAAAGGTGGAATTAACCTCAGAGATATTGAAATCATTCGTGATTCAATCAGAATCAAACTCATAAGTAAATTGTTAAGAAATGAGGTTAGTGACAAACTAAAATTCAGTATGTTATATTTTCTTAATCATTATGAAGACATGAACTTAAATTTAAGTATTTTTCAAATCACTCCTATTTCGAAGTCTTTGGCAGTTTTACATCCTTTTTATAAAGAATTACTCTTAGCTTGGAAGAAACTAACTAAAGGTAATTTTAGCAAGCCACTCACTAGAGAGGATATTCTGTTGCAACCGTTATTTCATAACCCTCATATTTGTGACAATAATGGCTCACCACTTTTGAACCGTGATTATATACACGGTGGCTTTGTAAGGGTTAGTGACCTTATGTACGAGGTAATCCCAGCTTCTATACCTGCTCAGGCAGTCCATGAGTCCATCATTCTTTATAATCCTGACAATCCGATTTCAATCGATGATGTTGACGATTTCCTTCAGTTAATCTTGAATGCACTACCCGTTGAATGGGTTAACACCATCTATTCATCCGACAAAATTGTCTCCTCACAACCTTACCCTGATCCTATTATCAGTTTTACAAGTGGCTCCGAGTGCATTCTTGCGTCAAACATTACTTGCAAACGAGCTACTCACCTCTTTCGCCTGAATCTAAATTGCACTCCAACCGGCCAATGCCACTGGATTAAAGAATACCCCAATTTGACGTTTCAAAACAGGTGGAAAAACATCTACAAGAATCCAAAATCCCCCTATGATGCTGATATTGACTTTAAAATACTTCACAACATTTTACGTACCAATGAACAACTCTATAAATTTCATATGGTCGATTCACCAATGTGCACTCTGTGTAAATCATGTACCGAAACATTGACTCATCTTTTTACAGAGTGTTCTGTAATTAACCATTTTTGGAAGCAATTATATACCAAACTCAACCACTTATATCATGAAGAAGATGAAGAACAGTGGAAAATTATTACACTGTTCGGTACTGACCATAATGGGAAAAACGGTGCCTTAGTCGACTTTATTTTCAACATCTATAAATGTGTAATTTGGAACTGCCGTTGTACCAAACTACAAAATGATTATATTATTAACCCTCATTTGTATTTTCATAAAACACTAAGAGAAAAACTCTATATGTTATATCACATGCATGTTGCCAATAATACTGTTCACAAATTTTTAGAATTTTTCTCTCAAAATAATATTATCATTTCAATGTCAGATAATACTGGATACACTTATTGTCTCGATAATGCTTAGCTTGTTATTTCCTACAACTTTTATAGTCAACGATTGTCACATGTAATTTATTATTGTAAATACTATTTATTTTTTGTAAAAGGACATTTCTTGTAAATACATTTAAGCATAGGTGAGCCAGTGGGCTCATCTCCCAATAAAAGAGAAAAAAAAAAAAAAAAAGATGGCTTGGCGCACTGTACGAGCTGATGATCGAGACTCTCTTTTGCATCCGTGGTTCGAACCCCGGGTGATGACGTCTTTTGCCGATCTTTTACAGCAAGTGCCTACACGGGGAGCTGTAAGTATTAGTTAATCCAGCTAATATCTCAGTCCATACAGTGGCGCGATGGCTTGGCGCACTGTACGAGCTGATGATCGAGACTCTCTTTTGCATCCGTGGTTCGAACCCCGGGTGATGACGTCTTTTGCCGATCTTTTACAGCAAGTGCCTACACGGGGAGCTGTAAGTATTAGTTAATCCAGCTAATATCTCAGTCCATACAGTGGCGCGATGGCTTGGCGCACTGTACGAGCTGATGATCGAGACTCTCTTTTGCATCCGTGGTTCGAACCCCGGGTGATGACGTCTTTTGCCGATCTTTTACAGCAAGTGCCTACACGGGGAGCTGTAAGTATTAGTTAATCCAGCTAATATCTCAGTCCATACAGTGGCGCGATGGCTTGGCGCACTGTACGAGCTGATGATCGAGACTCTCTTTTGCATCCGTGGTTCGAACCCCGGGTGATGACGTCTTTTGCCGATCTTTTACAGCAAGTGCCTACACGGGGAGCTGTAAGTATTAGTTAATCCAGCTAATATCTCAGTCCATACAGTGGCGCGATGGCTTGGCGCACTGTACGAGCTGATGATCGAGACTCTCTTTTGCATCCGTGGTTCGAACCCCGGGTGATGACGTCTTTTGCCGATCTTTTACAGCAAGTGCCTACACGGGGAGCTGTAAGTATTAGTTAATCCAGCTAATATCTCAGTCCATACAGTGGCGCGATGGCTTGGCGCACTGTACGAGCTGATGATCGAGACTCTCTTTTGCATCCGTGGTTCGAACCCCGGGTGATGACGTCTTTTGCCGATCTTTTACAGCAAGTGCCTACACGGGGAGCTGTAAGTATTAGTTAATCCAGCTAATATCTCAGTCCATACAGTGGCGCGATGGCTTGGCGCACTGTACGAGCTGATGATCGAGACTCTCTTTTGCATCCGTGGTTCGAACCCCGGGTGATGACGTCTTTTGCCGATCTTTTACAGCAAGTGCCTACACGGGGAGCTGTAAGTATTAGTTAATCCAGCTAATATCTCAGTCCATACAGTGGCGCGATGGCTTGGCGCACTGTACGAGCTGATGATCGAGACTCTCTTTTGCATCCGTGGTTCGAACCCCGGGTGATGACGTCTTTTGCCGATCTTTTACAGCAAGTGCCTACACGGGGAGCTGTAAGTATTAGTTAATCCAGCTAATATCTCAGTCCATACAGTGGCGCGATGGCTTGGCGCACTGTACGAGCTGATGATCGAGACTCTCTTTTGCATCCGTGGTTCGAACCCCGGGTGATGACGTCTTTTGCCGATCTTTTACAGCAAGTGCCTACACGGGGAGCTGTAAGTATTAGTTAATCCAGCTAATATCTCAGTCCATACAGTGGCGCGATGGCTTGGCGCACTGTACGAGCTGATGATCGAGACTCTCTTTTGCATCCGTGGTTCGAACCCCGGGTGATGACGTCTTTTGCCGATCTTTTACAGCAAGTGCCTACACGGGGAGCTGTAAGTATTAGTTAATCCAGCTAATATCTCAGTCCATACAGTGGCGCGATGGCTTGGCGCACTGTACGAGCTGATGATCGAGACTCTCTTTTGCATCCGTGGTTCGAACCCCGGGTGATGACGTCTTTTGCCGATCTTTTACAGCAAGTGCCTACACGGGAGGCTGTAAGTATTAGTTAATCCAGCTAATATCTCAGTCCAAACAGTGGCGCGATGGCTTGGCGCACTGTACGAGCTGATGATCGAGACTCTCTTTTGCATCCGTGGTTCGAACCCCGGGTGATGACGTCTTTTGCCGATCTTTTACAGCAAGTGCCTACACGGGGAGCTGTAAGTATTAGTTAATCCAGCTAATATCTCAGTCCATACAGTGGCGCGATGGCTTGGCGCACTGTACGAGCTGATGATCGAGACTCTCTTTTGCATCCGTGGTTCGAACCCCGGGTGATGACGTCTTTTGCCGATCTTTTACAGCAAGTGCCTACACGGGGAGCTGTAAGTATTAGTTAATCCAGCTAATATCTCAGTCCATACAGTGGCGCGATGGCTTGGCGCACTGTACGAGCTGATGATCGAGACTCTCTTTTGCATCCGTGGTTCGAACCCCGGGTGATGACGTCTTTTGCCGATCTTTTACAGCAAGTGCCTGCACGGGGAGCTGTAAGTATTAGTTAATCCACCTAATATCTCAGTCCATACAGTGGCGCGATGGCTTGGCGCACTGTACGAGCTGATGATCGAGACTCTCTTTTGCATCCGTGGTTCGAACCCCGGGTGATGACGTCTTTTGCCGATCTTTTACAGCAAGTGCCTACACGGGGAGCTGTAAGTAGTAGTTAATCCAGCTAATATCTCAGTCCAAACAGTGGCGCGATGGCTTGGCGCACTGTACGAGCTGATGATCGAGACTCTCTTTTGCATCCGTGGTTCGAACCCCGGGTGATGACGTCTTTTGCCGATCTTTTACAGCAAGTGCCTACACGGGGAGCTGTAAGTATTAGTTAATCCAGCTAATATCTCAGTCCAAACAGTGGCGCGATGGCTTGGCGCACTGTACGAGCTGATGATCGAGACTCTCTTTTGCATCCGTGGTTCGAACCCCGGGTGATGACGTCTTTTGCCGATCTTTTACAGCAAGTGCCTACACGGGGAGCTGTAAGTATTAGTTAATCCAGCTAATATCTCAGTCCAAACAGTGGCGCGATGGCTTGGCGCACTGTACGAGCTGATGATCGAGATTCTCTTTTGCATCCGTGGTTCGAACCCCGGGTGATGACGTCTTTTGCCGATCTTTTACAGCGAGTGCCTACACGGGGAGCTGTAAGTATTAGTTAATCCAGCTAATATCTCAGTCCATACAGTGGCGCGATGGCTTGGCGCACTGTACGAGCTGATGATCGAGACTCTCTTTTGCATCCGTGGTTCGAACCCCGGGTGATGACGTCTTTTGCCGATCTTTTACAGCAAGTGCCTACACGGGGAGCTGTAAGTATTAGTTAATCCAGCTAATATCTCAGTCCATACAGTGGCGCGATGGCTTGGCGCACTGTACGAGCTGATGATCGAGAATCTCTTTTGCATCCGTGGTTCGAACCCCGGGTGATGACGTCTTTTGCCGATCTTTTACAGCAAGTGCCTGCACGGGGAGCTGTAAGTATTAGTTAATCCACCTAATATCTCAGTCCAAACAGTGGCGCGATGGCTTGGCGCACTGTACGAGCTGATGATCGAGACTCTCTTTTGCATCCGTGGTTCGAACCCCGGGTGATGACGTCTTTTGCCGATCTTTTACAGCAAGTGCCTACACGGGGAGCTGTAAGTATTAGTTAATCCAGCTAATATCTCAGTCCAAACAGTGGCGCGATGGCTTGGCGCACTGTACGAGCTGATGATCGAGACTCTCTTTTGCATCCGTGGTTCGAACCCCGGGTGATGACGTCTTTTGCCGATCTTTTACAGCAAGTGCCTACACGGGGAGCTGTAAGTATTAGTTAATCCACCTTATATCTCAGTCCAAACAGTGGCGCGATGGCTTGGCGCACTGTACGAGCTGATGATCGAGATTCTCTTTTGCATCCGTGGTTCGAACCCCGGGTGATGACGTCTTTTGCCGATCTTTTACAGCGAGTGCCTACACGGGGAGCTGTAAGTATTAGTTAATCCAGCTAATATCTCAGTCCATACAGTGGCGCGATGGCTTGGCGCACTGTACGAGCTGATGATCGAGACTCTCTTTTGCATCCGTGGTTCGAACCCCGGGTGATGACGTCTTTTGCCGATCTTTTACAGCAAGTGCCTACACGGGGAGCTGTAAGTATTAGTTAATCCAGCTAATATCTCAGTCCATACAGTGGCGCGATGGCTTGGCGCACTGTACGAGCTGATGATCGAGACTCTCTTTTGCATCCGTGGTTCGAACCCCGGGTGATGACGTCTTTTGCCGATCTTTTACAGCAAGTGCCTGCACGGGGAGCTGTAAGTATTAGTTAATCCAGCTAATATCTCAGTCCATACAGTGGCGCGATGGCTTGGCGCACTGTACGAGCTGATGATCGAGACTCTCTTTTGCATCCGTGGTTCGAACCCCGGGTGATGACGTCTTTTGCCGATCTTTTACAGCAAGTGCCTACACGGGGAGCTGTAAGTGTTAGTTAATCCAGCTAATATCTCAGTCCAAACAGTGGCGCGATGGCTTGGCGCACTGTACGAGCTGATGATCGAGACTCTCTTTTGCATCCCTGGTTCGAACCCCGGGTGATGACGTCTTTTGCCGATCTTTTACAGCAAGTGCCTACACGGGGAGCTGTAAGTATTAGTTAATCCACCTTATATCTCAGTCCAAACAGTGGCGCGATGGCTTGGCGCACTGTACGAGCTGATGATCGAGACTCTCTTTTGCATCCCTGGTTCGAACCCCGGGTGATGACGTCTTTTGCCGATCTTTTACAGCGAGTGCCTACACGGGGAGCTGTAAGTATTAGTTAATCCAGTTAATATCTCAGTCCAAACAGTGGCGCGATGGCTTGGCGCACTGTACGAGCTGATGATCGAGACTCTCTTTTGCATCCCTGGTTCGAACCCCGGGTGATGACGTCTTTTGCCGATCTTTTACAGCGAGTGCCTACACGGGGAGCTGTAAGTAATAGTTAATCCAGTTAATATCTCAGTCCAAACAGTGGCGCGATGGCTTGGCGCACTGTACGAGCTGATGATCGAGACTCTCTTTTGCATCCCTGGTTCGAACCCCGGGTGATGACGTCTTTTGCCGATCTTTTACAGCGAGTGCCTACACGGGGAGCTGTAAGTAATAGTTAATCCAGTTAATATCTCAGTCCAAACAGTGGCGCGATGGCTTGGCGCACTGTACGAGCTGATGATCGAGACTCTCTTTTGCATCCCTGGTTCGAACCCCGGGTGATGACGTCTTTTGCCGATCTTTTACAGCGAGTGCCTACACGGGGAGCTGTAAGTAATAGTTAATCCAGTTAATATCTCAGTCCAAACAGTGGCGCGATGGCTTGGCGCACTGTACGAGCTGATGATCGAGACTCTCTTTTGTATCCCTGGTTCGAACCCCGGGTGATGACGTCTTTTGCCGATCTTTTACAGCGAGTGCCTACACGGGGAGCTGTAAGTATTAGTTAATCCAGTTAATATCTCAGTCCAAACAGTGGCGCGATGGCTTGGCGCACTGTACGAGCTGATGATCGAGACTCTCTTTTGCATCCCTGGTTCGAACCCCGGGTGATGACGTCTTTTGCCGATCTTTTACAGCGAGTGCCTACACGGGGAGCTGTAAGTATTAGTTAATCCAGCTAATATCTCAGTCCATACAGTGGCGCGATGGCTTGGCGCACTGTACGAGCTGATGATCGAGACTCTCTTTTGCATCCCTGGTTCGAACCCCGGGTGATGACGTCTTTTGCCGATCTTTTACAGCGAGTGCCTACACGGGGAGCTGTAAGTGTTAGTTAATCCAGCTAATATCTCAGTCCATACAGTGGCGCGATGGCTTGGCGCACTGTACGAGCTGATGATCGAGACTCTCTTTTGCATCCCTGGTTCGAACCCCGGGTGATGACGTCTTTTGCCGATCTTTTACAGCAAGTGCCTACACGGGGAGCTGTAAGTGTTAGTTAATCCAGCTAATATCTCAGTCCATACAGTGGCGCGATGGCTTGGCGCACTGTACGAGCTGATGATCGAGACTCTCTTTTGCATCCCTGGTTCGAACCCCGGGTGATGACGTCTTTTGCCGATCTTTTACAGCAAGTGCCTACACGGGGAGCTGTAAGTATTAGTTAATCCAGCTAATATCTCAGTCCATACAGTGGCGCGATGGCTTGGCGCACTGTACGAGCTGATGATCGAGACTCTCTTTTGCATCCGTGGTTCGAACCCCGGGTGATGACGTCTTTTGCCGATCTTTTACAGCAAGTGCCTACACGGGGAGCTGTAAGTATTAGTTAATCCACCTAATATCTCAGTCCAAACAGTGGCGCGATGGCTTGGCGCACTGTACGAGCTGATGATCGAGACTCTCTTTTGCATCCCTGGTTCGAACCCCGGGTGATGACGTCTTTTGCCGATCTTTTACAGCAAGTGCCTACACGGGGAGCTGTAAGTATTAGTTAATCCACATAATATCTCAGTCCATACAGTGGCGCGATGGCTTGGCGCACTGTACGAGCTGATGATCGAGACTCTCTTTTGCATCCCTGGTTCGAACCCCGGGTGATGACGTCTTTTGCCGATCTTTTACAGCAAGTGCCTACACGGGGAGCTATAAGTATTAGTTAATCCAGCTAATATCTCAGTCCATACAGTGACGCAATGGCTTGGCGCACTGTACGAGCTGATGATCGAGACTCTCTTTTGCATCCCTGGTTCGATCCCCGGGTGATGACGTCTTTTGCCGATCTTTTACAGCAAGTGCCTACACGGGGAGCTGTAAGTATTAGTTAATCCAGCTAATATCTCAGTCCAAACAGTGGCGCGATGGCTTGGCGCACTGTACGAGCTGATGATCGAGACTCTCTTTTGCATCCCTGGTTCGAACCCCGGGTGATGACGTCTTTTGCCGATCTTTTACAGCAAGTGCCTACACGGGGAGCTGTAAGTATTAGTTAATCCAGCTAATATCTCAGTCCAAACAGTGGCGCGATGGCTTGGCGCACTGTACGAGCTGATGATCGAGACTCTCTTTTGCATCCCTGGTTCGAACCCCGGGTGATGACGTCTTTTGCCGATCTTTTACAGCAAGTGCCTACACGGGGAGCTGTAAGTATTAGTTAATCCACCTAATATCTCAGTCCATACAGTGGCGCGATGGCTTGGCGCACTGTACGAGCTGATGATCGAGACTCTCTTTTGCATCCCTGGTTCGAACCCCGGGTGATGACGTCTTTTGCCGATCTTTTACAGCAAGTGCCTACACGGGGAGCTGTAAGTATTAGTTAATCCACCTAATATCTCAGTCCATACAGTGGCGCGATGGCTTGGCGCACTGTACGAGCTGATGATCGAGACTCTCTTTTGCATCCCTGGTTCGAACCCCGGGTGATGACGTCTTTTGCCGATCTTTTACAGCAAGTGCCTACACGGGGAGCTGTAAGTATTAGTTAATCCACCTAATATCTCAGTCCAAACAGTGGCGCGATGGCTTGGCGCACTGTACGAGCTGATGATCGAGATTCTCTTTTGCATCCCTGGTTCGAACCCCGGGTGATGACGTCTTTTGCCGATCTTTTACAGCGAGTGCCTACACGGGGAGCTGTAAGTATTAGTTAATCCAGCTAATATCTCAGTCCATACAGTGGCGCGATGGCTTGGCGCACTGTACGAGCTGATGATCGAGACTCTCTTTTGCATCCCTGGTTCGAACCCCGGGTGATGACGTCTTTTGCCGATCTTTTACAGCGAGTGCCTACACGGGGAGCTGTAAGTATTAGTTAATCCAGTTAATATCTCAGTCCAAACAGTGGCGCGATGGCTTGGCGCACTGTACGAGCTGATGATCGAGACTCTCTTTTGCATCCCTGGTTCGAACCCCGGGTGATGACGTCTTTTGCCGATCTTTTACAGCGAGTGCCTACACGGGGAGCTGTAAGTATTAGTTAATCCAGTTAATATCTCAGTCCAAACAGTGGCGCGATGGCTTGGCGCACTGTACGAGCTGATGATCGAGACTCTCTTTTGCATCCCTGGTTCGAACCCCGGGTGATGACGTCTTTTGCCGATCTTTTACAGCGAGTGCCTACACGGGGAGCTGTAAGTATTAGTTAATCCAGTTAATATCTCAGTCCAAACAGTGGCGCGATGGCTTGGCGCACTGTACGAGCTGATGATCGAGACTCTCTTTTGCATCCCTGGTTCGAACCCCGGGTGATGACGTCTTTTGCCGATCTTTTACAGCGAGTGCCTACACGGGGAGCTGTAAGTATTAGTTAATCCAGTTAATATCTCAGTCCAAACAGTGGCGCGATGGCTTGGCGCACTGTACGAGCTGATGATCGAGACTCTCTTTTGCATCCCTGGTTCGAACCCCGGGTGATGACGTCTTTTGCCGATCTTTTACAGCGAGTGCCTACACGGGGAGCTGTAAGTATTAGTTAATCCAGTTAATATCTCAGTCCAAACAGTGGCGCGATGGCTTGGCGCACTGTACGAGCTGATGATCGAGACTCTCTTTTGCATCCCTGGTTCGAACCCCGGGTGATGACGTCTTTTGCCGATCTTTTACAGCGAGTGCCTACACGGGGAGCTGTAAGTATTAGTTAATCCAGTTAATATCTCAGTCCAAACAGTGGCGCGATGGCTTGGCGCACTGTACGAGCTGATGATCGAGACTCTCTTTTGCATCCCTGGTTCGAACCCCGGGTGATGACGTCTTTTGCCGATCTTTTACAGCGAGTGCCTACACGGGGAGCTGTAAGTATTAGTTAATCCAGTTAATATCTCAGTCCAAACAGTGGCGCGATGGCTTGGCGCACTGTACGAGCTGATGATCGAGACTCTCTTTTGCATCCCTGGTTCGAACCCCGGGTGATGACGTCTTTTGCCGATCTTTTACAGCGAGTGCCTACACGGGGAGCTGTAAGTATTAGTTAATCCAGTTAATATCTCAGTCCAAACAGTGGCGCGATGGCTTGGCGCACTGTACGAGCTGATGATCGAGACTCTCTTTTGCATCCCTGGTTCGAACCCCGGGTGATGACGTCTTTTGCCGATCTTTTACAGCAAGTGCCTACACGGGGAGCTGTAAGTATTAGTTAATCCAGTTAATATCTCAGTCCATACAGTGGCGCGATGGCTTGGCGCACTGTACGAGCTGATGATCGAGACTCTCTTTTGCATCCCTGGTTCGAACCCCGGGTGATGACGTCTTTTGCCGATCTTTTACAGCAAGTGCCTACACGGGGAGCTGTAAGTGTTAGTTAATCCAGCTAATATCTCAGTCCATACAGTGGCGCGATGGCTTGGCGCACTGTACGAGCTGATGATCGAGACTCTCTTTTGCATCCCTGGTTCGAACCCCGGGTGATGACGTCTTTTGCCGATCTTTTACAGCAAGTGCCTACACGGGGAGCTGTAAGTATTAGTTAATCCACCTAATATCTCAGTCCAAACAGTGGCGCGATGGCTTGGCGCACTGTACGAGCTGATGATCGAGACTCTCTTTTGCATCCGTGGTTCGAACCCCGGGTGATGACGTCTTTTGCCGATCTTTTACAGCAAGTGCCTACACGGGGAGCTGTAAGTATTAGTTAATCCACATAATATCTCAGTCCATACAGTGGCGCGATGGCTTGGCGCACTGTACGAGCTGATGATCGAGACTCTCTTTTGCATCCCTGGTTCGAACCCCGGGTGATGACGTCTTTTGCCGATCTTTTACAGCAAGTGCCTACACGGGGAGCTGTAAGTATTAGTTAATCCAGCTAATATCTCAGTCCATACAGTGACGCAATGGCTTGGCGCACTGTACGAGCTGATGATCGAGACTCTCTTTTGCATCCCTGGTTCGATCCCCGGGTGATGACGTCTTTTGCCGATCTTTTACAGCAAGTGCCTACACGGGGAGCTGTAAGTATTAGTTAATCCAGCTAATATCTCAGTCCAAACAGTGGCGCGATGGCTTGGCGCACTGTACGAGCTGATGATCGAGACTCTCTTTTGCATCCCTGGTTCGAACCCCGGGTGATGACGTCTTTTGCCGATCTTTTACAGCAAGTGCCTACACGGGGAGCTGTAAGTATTAGTTAATCCACCTAATATCTCAGTCCAAACAGTGGCGCGATGGCTTGGCGCACTGTACGAGCTGATGATCGAGACTCTCTTTTGCATCCCTGGTTCGAACCCCGGGTGATGACGTCTTTTGCCGATCTTTTACAGCAAGTGCCTACACGGGGAGCTGTAAGTATTAGTTAATCCACATAATATCTCAGTCCATACAGTGGCGCGATGGCTTGGCGCACTGTACGAGCTGATGATCGAGACTCTCTTTTGCATCCCTGGTTCGAACCCCGGGTGATGACGTCTTTTGCCGATCTTTTACAGCAAGTGCCTACACGGGGAGCTATAAGTATTAGTTAATCCAGCTAATATCTCAGTCCATACAGTGACGCAATGGCTTGGCGCACTGTACGAGCTGATGATCGAGACTCTCTTTTGCATCCCTGGTTCGAACCCCGGGTGATGACGTCTTTTGCCGATCTTTTACAGCAAGTGCCTACACGGGGAGCTGTAAGTGTTAGTTAATCCAGCTAATATCTCAGTCCATACAGTGGCGCGATGGCTTGGCGCACTGTACGAGCTGATGATCGAGACTCTCTTTTGCATCCCTGGTTCGAACCCCGGGTGATGACGTCTTTTGCCGATCTTTTACAGCAAGTGCCTACACGGGGAGCTGTAAGTATTAGTTAATCCAGCTAATATCTCAGTCCAAACAGTGGCGCGATGGCTTGGCGCACTGTACGAGCTGATGATCGAGACTCTCTTTTGCATCCCTGGTTCGAACCCCGGGTGATGACGTCTTTTGCCGATCTTTTACAGCAAGTGCCTACACGGGGAGCTGTAAGTATTAGTTAATCCACATAATATCTCAGTCCATACAGTGGCGCGATGGCTTGGCGCACTGTACGAGCTGATGATCGAGACTCTCTTTTGCATCCCTGGTTCGAACCCCGGGTGATGACGTCTTTTGCCGATCTTTTACAGCAAGTGCCTACACGGGGAGCTGTAAGTATTAGTTAATCCAGCTAATATCTCAGTCCATACAGTGACGCAATGGCTTGGCGCACTGTACGAGCTGATGATCGAGACTCTCTTTTGCATCCCTGGTTCGATCCCCGGGTGATGACGTCTTTTGCCGATCTTTTACAGCAAGTGCCTACACGGGGAGCTGTAAGTATTAGTTAATCCAGCTAATATCTCAGTCCAAACAGTGGCGCGATGGCTTGGCGCACTGTACGAGCTGATGATCGAGACTCTCTTTTGCATCCGTGGTTCGAACCCCGGGTGATGACGTCTTTTGCCGATCTTTTACAGCAAGTGCCTACACGGGGAGCTGTAAGTATTAGTTAATCCACCTAATATCTCAGTCCAAACAGTGGCGCGATGGCTTGGCGCACTGTACGAGCTGATGATCGAGACTCTCTTTTGCATCCGTGGTTCGAACCCCGGGTGATGACGTCTTTTGCCGATCTTTTACAGCAAGTGCCTACACGGGGAGCTGTAAGTATTAGTTAATCCACCTAATACCTCAGTCCATACAGTGGCGCGATGGCTTGGCGCACTGTACGAGCTGATGATCGAGACTCTCTTTTGCATCCGTGGTTCGAACCCCGGGTGATGACGTCTTTTGCCGATCTTTTACAGCAAGTGCCTACACGGGGAGCTGTAAGTATTAGTTAATCCACCTAATATCTCAGTCCAAACAGTGGCGCGATGGCTTGGCGCACTGTACGAGCTGATGATCGAGACTCTCTTTTGCATCCGTGGTTCGAACCCCGGGTGATGACGTCTTTTGCCGATCTTTTACAGCAAGTGCCTACACGGGGAGCTGTAAGTATTAGTTAATCCACCTAATATCTCAGTCCAAACAGTGGCGCGATGGCTTGGCGCACTGTACGAGCTGATGATCGAGACTCTCTTTTGCATCCGTGGTTCGAACCCCGGGTGATGACGTCTTTTGCCGATCTTTTACAGCGAGTGCCTACACGGGGAGCTGTAAGTATTAGTTAATCCACCTAATACCTCAGTCCATACAGTGGCGCGATGGCTTGGCGCACTGTACGAGCTGATGATCGAGACTCTCTTTTGCATCCGTGGTTCGAACCCCGGGTGATGACGTCTTTTGCCGATCTTTTACAGCAAGTGCCTACACGGGGAGCTGTAAGTATTAGTTAATCCAGCTAATATCTCAGTCCAAACAGTGGCGCGATGGCTTGGCGCACTGTACGAGCTGATGATCGAGACTCTCTTTTGCATCCCTGGTTCGAACCCCGGGTGATGACGTCTTTTGCCGATCTTTTACAGCAAGTGCCTACACGGGGAGCTGTAAGTATTAGTTAATCCACCTAATACCTCAGTCCATACAGTGGCGCGATGGCTTGGCGCACTGTACGAGCTGATGATCGAGACTCTCTTTTGCATCCCTGGTTCGAACCCCGGGTGATGACGTCTTTTGCCGATCTTTTACAGCAAGTGCCTACACGGGGAGCTGTAAGTATTAGTTAATCCAGCTAATATCTCAGTCCATACAGTGGCGCGATGGCTTGGCGCACTGTACGAGCTGATGATCGAGACTCTCTTTTGCATCCCTGGTTCGAACCCCGGGTGATGACGTCTTTTGCCGATCTTTTACAGCAAGTGCCTACACGGGGAGCTGTAAGTATTAGTTAATCCAGCTAATATCTCAGTCCATACAGTGGCGCGATGGCTTGGCGCACTGTACGAGCTGATGATCGAGACTCTCTTTTGCATCCCTGGTTCGAACCCCGGGTGATGACGTCTTTTGCCGATCTTTTACAGCAAGTGCCTACACGGGGAGCTGTAAGTATTAGTTAATCCAGCTAATATCTCAGTCCATACAGTGGCGCGATGGCTTGGCGCACTGTACGAGCTGATGATCGAGACTCTCTTTTGCATCCCTGGTTCGAACCCCGGGTGATGACGTCTTTTGCCGATCTTTTACAGCAAGTGCCTACACGGGGAGCTGTAAGTATTAGTTAATCCAGCTAATATCTCAGTCCATACAGTGGCGCGATGGCTTGGCGCACTGTACGAGCTGATGATCGAGACTCTCTTTTGCATCCCTGGTTCGAACCCCGGGTGATGACGTCTTTTGCCGATCTTTTACAGCAAGTGCCTACACGGGGAGCTGTAAGTATTAGTTAATCCAGCTAATATCTCAGTCCAAACAGTGGCGCGATGGCTTGGCGCACTGTACGAGCTGATGATCGAGACTCTCTTTTGCATCCCTGGTTCGAACCCCGGGTGATGACGTCTTTTGCCGATCTTTTACAGCAAGTGCCTACACGGGGAGCTGTAAGTATTAGTTAATCCAGCTAATATCTCAGTCCAAACAGTGGCGCGATGGCTTGGCGCACTGTACGAGCTGATGATCGAGACTCTCTTTTGCATCCCTGGTTCGAACCCCGGGTGATGACGTCTTTTGCCGATCTTTTACAGCAAGTGCCTACACGGGGAGCTGTAAGTATTAGTTAATCCACCTAATATCTCAGTCCATACAGTGGCGCGATGGCTTGGCGCACTGTACGAGCTGATGATCGAGACTCTCTTTTGCATCCCTGGTTCGAACCCCGGGTGATGACGTCTTTTGCCGATCTTTTACAGCAAGTGCCTACACGGGGAGCTGTAAGTATTAGTTAATCCACCTAATATCTCAGTCCAAACAGTGGCGCGATGGCTTGGCGCACTGTACGAGCTGATGATCGAGACTCTCTTTTGCATCCCTGGTTCGAACCCCGGGTGATGACGTCTTTTGCCGATCTTTTACAGCAAGTGCCTACACGGGGAGCTGTAAGTATTAGTTAATCCACCTAATATCTCAGTCCATACAGTGGCGCGATGGCTTGGCGCACTGTACGAGCTGATGATCGAGACTCTCTTTTGCATCCCTGGTTCGAACCCCGGGTGATGACGTCTTTTGCCGATCTTTTACAGCAAGTGCCTACACGGGGAGCTGTAAGTATTAGTTAATCCACCTAATATCTCAGTCCATACAGTGGCGCGATGGCTTGGCGCACTGTACGAGCTGATGATCGAGACTCTCTTTTGCATCCCTGGTTCGAACCCCGGGTGATGACGTCTTTTGCCGATCTTTTACAGCAAGTGCCTACACGGGGAGCTGTAAGTATTAGTTAATCCACCTAATATCTCAGTCCATACAGTGGCGCGATGGCTTGGCGCACTGTACGAGCTGATGATCGAGACTCTCTTTTGCATCCCTGGTTCGAACCCCGGGTGATGACGTCTTTTGCCGATCTTTTACAGCAAGTGCCTACACGGGGAGCTGTAAGTATTAGTTAATCCACCTAATATCTCAGTCCATACAGTGGCGCGATGGCTTGGCGCACTGTACGAGCTGATGATCGAGACTCTCTTTTGCATCCCTGGTTCGAACCCCGGGTGATGACGTCTTTTGCCGATCTTTTACAGCAAGTGCCTACACGGGGAGCTGTAAGTATTAGTTAATCCACCTAATATCTCAGTCCATACAGTGGCGCGATGGCTTGGCGCACTGTACGAGCTGATGATCGAGACTCTCTTTTGCATCCCTGGTTCGAACCCCGGGTGATGACGTCTTTTGCCGATCTTTTACAGCAAGTGCCTACACGGGGAGCTGTAAGTATTAGTTAATCCACCTAATATCTCAGTCCATACAGTGGCGCGATGGCTTGGCGCACTGTACGAGCTGATGATCGAGACTCTCTTTTGCATCCCTGGTTCGAACCCCGGGTGATGACGTCTTTTGCCGATCTTTTACAGCAAGTGCCTACACGGGGAGCTGTAAGTATTAGTTAATCCACCTAATATCTCAGTCCATACAGTGGCGCGATGGCTTGGCGCACTGTACGAGCTGATGATCGAGACTCTCTTTTGCATCCCTGGTTCGAACCCCGGGTGATGACGTCTTTTGCCGATCTTTTACAGCAAGTGCCTACACGGGGAGCTGTAAGTATTAGTTAATCCACCTAATATCTCAGTCCATACAGTGGCGCGATGGCTTGGCGCACTGTACGAGCTGATGATCGAGACTCTCTTTTGCATCCCTGGTTCGAACCCCGGGTGATGACGTCTTTTGCCGATCTTTTACAGCAAGTGCCTACACGGGGAGCTGTAAGTATTAGTTAATCCACCTAATATCTCAGTCCATACAGTGGCGCGATGGCTTGGCGCACTGTACGAGCTGATGATCGAGACTCTCTTTTGCATCCCTGGTTCGAACCCCGGGTGATGACGTCTTTTGCCGATCTTTTACAGCAAGTGCCTACACGGGGAGCTGTAAGTATTAGTTAATCCACCTAATATCTCAGTCCATACAGTGGCGCGATGGCTTGGCGCACTGTACGAGCTGATGATCGAGACTCTCTTTTGCATCCCTGGTTCGAACCCCGGGTGATGACGTCTTTTGCCGATCTTTTACAGCAAGTGCCTACACGGGGAGCTGTAAGTATTAGTTAATCCACCTAATATCTCAGTCCATACAGTGGCGCGATGGCTTGGCGCACTGTACGAGCTGATGATCGAGACTCTCTTTTGCATCCCTGGTTCGAACCCCGGGTGATGACGTCTTTTGCCGATCTTTTACAGCAAGTGCCTACACGGGGAGCTGTAAGTATTAGTTAATCCAGCTAATATCTCAGTCCATACAGTGGCGCGATGGCTTGGCGCACTGTACGAGCTGATGATCGAGACTCTCTTTTGCATCCCTGGTTCGAACCCCGGGTGATGACGTCTTTTGCCGATCTTTTACAGCAAGTGCCTACACGGGGAGCTGTAAGTATTAGTTAATCCACCTAATATCTCAGTCCATACAGTGGCGCGATGGCTTGGCGCACTGTACGAGCTGATGATCGAGACTCTCTTTTGCATCCCTGGTTCGAACCCCGGGTGATGACGTCTTTTGCCGATCTTTTACAGCAAGTGCCTACACGGGGAGCTGTAAGTATTAGTTAATCCAGCTAATATCTCAGTCCAAACAGTGGCGCGATGGCTTGGCGCACTGTACGAGCTGATGATCGAGACTCTCTTTTGAGTCCCTGGTTCGAACCCCGGGTGATGACGTCTTTTGCCGATCTTTTACAGCAAGTGCCTACACGGGGAGCTGTAAGTATTAGTTAATCCAGCTAATATCTCAGTCCATACAGTGGCGCGATGGCTTGGCGCACTGTACGAGCTGATGATCGAGACTCTCTTTTGCATCCCTGGTTCGAACCCCGGGTGATGACGTCTTTTGCCGATCTTTTACAGCAAGTGCCTACACGGGGAGCTGTAAGTATTAGTTAATCCAGCTAATATCTCAGTCCAAACAGTGGCGCGATGGCTTGGCGCACTGTACGAGCTGATGATCGAGACTCTCTTTTGCATCCCTGGTTCGAACCCCGGGTGATGACGTCTTTTGCCGATCTTTTACAGCGAGTGCCTACACGGGGAGCTGTAAGTATTAGTTAATCCAGCTAATATCTCAGTCCAAACAGTGGCGCGATGGCTTGGCGCACTGTACGAGCTGATGATCGAGACTCTCTTTTGCATCCCTGGTTCGAACCCCGGGTGATGACGTCTTTTGCCGATCTTTTACAGCAAGTGCCTACACGGGGAGCTGTAAGTATTAGTTAATCCAGCTAATATCTCAGTCCAAACAGTGGCGCGATGGCTTGGCGCACTGTACGAGCTGATGATCGAGACTCTCTTTTGCATCCCTGGTTCGAACCCCGGGTGATGACGTCTTTTGCCGATCTTTTACAGCGAGTGCCTACACGGGGAGCTGTAAGTATTAGTTAATCCAGCTAATATCTCAGTCCAAACAGTGGCGCGATGGCTTGGCGCACTGTACGAGCTGATGATCGAGACTCTCTTTTGCATCCCTGGTTCGAACCCCGGGTGATGACGTCTTTTGCCGATCTTTTACAGCGAGTGCCTACACGGGGAGCTGTAAGTATTAGTTAATCCAGCTAATATCTCAGTCCAAACAGTGGCGCGATGGCTTGGCGCACTGTACGAGCTGATGATCGAGACTCTCTTTTGCATCCCTGGTTCGAACCCCGGGTGATGACGTCTTTTGCCGATCTTTTACAGCGAGTGCCTACACGGGGAGCTGTAAGTATTAGTTAATCCAGCTAATATCTCAGTCCAAACAGTGGCGCGATGGCTTGGCGCACTGTACGAGCTGATGATCGAGACTCTCTTTTGCATCCCTGGTTCGAACCCCGGGTGATGACGTCTTTTGCCGATCTTTTACAGCGAGTGCCTACACGGGGAGCTGTAAGTATTAGTTAATCCAGCTAATATCTCAGTCCAAACAGTGGCGCGATGGCTTGGCGCACTGTACGAGCTGATGATCGAGACTCTCTTTTGCATCCCTGGTTCGAACCCCGGGTGATGACGTCTTTTGCCGATCTTTTACAGCGAGTGCCTACACGGGGAGCTGTAAGTATTAGTTAATCCACCTAATATCTCAGTCCAAACAGTGGCGCGATGGCTTGGCGCACTGTACGAGCTGATGATCGAGACTCTCTTTTGCATCCCTGGTTCGAACCCCGGGTGATGACGTCTTTTGCCGATCTTTTACAGCAAGTGCCTACACGGGGAGCTGTAAGTATTAGTTAATCCACCTAATACCTCAGTCCATACAGTGGCGCGATGGCTTGGCGCACTGTACGAGCTGATGATCGAGACTCTCTTTTGCATCCCTGGTTCGAACCCCGGGTGATGACGTCTTTTGCCGATCTTTTACAGCAAGTGCCTACACGGGGAGCTGTAAGTATTAGTTAATCCACCTAATATCTCAGTCCATACAGTGGCGCGATGGCTTGGCGCACTGTACGAGCTGATGATCGAGACTCTCTTTTGCATCCCTGGTTCGAACCCCGGGTGATGACGTCTTTTGCCGATCTTTTACAGCAAGTGCCTACACGGGGAGCTGTAAGTATTAGTTAATCCACCTAATATCTCAGTCCATACAGTGGCGCGATGGCTTGGCGCACTGTACGAGCTGATGATCGAGACTCTCTTTTGCATCCCTGGTTCGAACCCCGGGTGATGACGTCTTTTGCCGATCTTTTACAGCAAGTGCCTACACGGGGAGCTGTAAGTATTAGTTAATCCACCTAATATCTCAGTCCATACAGTGGCGCGATGGCTTGGCGCACTGTACGAGCTGATGATCGAGACTCTCTTTTGCATCCCTGGTTCGAACCCCGGGTGATGACGTCTTTTGCCGATCTTTTACAGCAAGTGCCTACACGGGGAGCTGTAAGTATTAGTTAATCCAGCTAATATCTCAGTCCATACAGTGGCGCGATGGCTTGGCGCACTGTACGAGCTGATGATCGAGACTCTCTTTTGCATCCCTGGTTCGAACCCCGGGTGATGACGTCTTTTGCCGATCTTTTACAGCAAGTGCCTACACGGGGAGCTGTAAGTATTAGTTAATCCAGCTAATATCTCAGTCCATACAGTGGCGCGATGGCTTGGCGCACTGTACGAGCTGATGATCGAGACTCTCTTTTGCATCCCTGGTTCGAACCCCGGGTGATGACGTCTTTTGCCGATCTTTTACAGCAAGTGCCTACACGGGGAGCTGTAAGTATTAGTTAATCCAGCTAATATCTCAGTCCAAACAGTGGCGCGATGGCTTGGCGCACTGTACGAGCTGATGATCGAGACTCTCTTTTGAGTCCCTGGTTCGAACCCCGGGTGATGACGTCTTTTGCCGATCTTTTACAGCAAGTGCCTACACGGGGAGCTGTAAGTATTAGTTAATCCAGCTAATATCTCAGTCCATACAGTGGCGCGATGGCTTGGCGCACTGTACGAGCTGATGATCGAGACTCTCTTTTGCATCCCTGGTTCGAACCCCGGGTGATGACGTCTTTTGCCGATCTTTTACAGCAAGTGCCTACACGGGGAGCTGTAAGTATTAGTTAATCCAGCTAATATCTCAGTCCAAACAGTGGCGCGATGGCTTGGCGCACTGTACGAGCTGATGATCGAGACTCTCTTTTGCATCCCTGGTTCGAACCCCGGGTGATGACGTCTTTTGCCGATCTTTTACAGCGAGTGCCTACACGGGGAGCTGTAAGTATTAGTTAATCCAGCTAATATCTCAGTCCAAACAGTGGCGCGATGGCTTGGCGCACTGTACGAGCTGATGATCGAGACTCTCTTTTGCATCCCTGGTTCGAACCCCGGGTGATGACGTCTTTTGCCGATCTTTTACAGCGAGTGCCTACACGGGGAGCTGTAAGTATTAGTTAATCCAGCTAATATCTCAGTCCAAACAGTGGCGCGATGGCTTGGCGCACTGTACGAGCTGATGATCGAGACTCTCTTTTGCATCCCTGGTTCGAACCCCGGGTGATGACGTCTTTTGCCGATCTTTTACAGCGAGTGCCTACACGGGGAGCTGTAAGTATTAGTTAATCCACCTAATATCTCAGTCCAAACAGTGGCGCGATGGCTTGGCGCACTGTACGAGCTGATGATCGAGACTCTCTTTTGCATCCCTGGTTCGAACCCCGGGTGATGACGTCTTTTGCCGATCTTTTACAGCAAGTGCCTACACGGGGAGCTGTAAGTATTAGTTAATCCACCTAATATCTCAGTCCAAACAGTGGCGCGATGGCTTGGCGCACTGTACGAGCTGATGATCGAGACTCTCTTTTGCATCCCTGGTTCGAACCCCGGGTGATGACGTCTTTTGCCGATCTTTTACAGCAAGTGCCTACACGGGGAGCTGTAAGTATTAGTTAATCCACCTAATACCTCAGTCCATACAGTGGCGCGATGGCTTGGCGCACTGTACGAGCTGATGATCGAGACTCTCTTTTGCATCCCTGGTTCGAACCCCGGGTGATGACGTCTTTTGCCGATCTTTTACAGCAAGTGCCTACACGGGGAGCTGTAAGTATTAGTTAATCCACCTAATATCTCAGTCCATACAGTGGCGCGACGGCTTGGCGCACTGTACGAGCTGATGATCGAGACTCTCTTTTGCATCCCTGGTTCGAACCCCGGGTGATGACGTCTTTTGCCGATCTTTTACAGCAAGTGCCTACACGGGGAGCTGTAAGTATTAGTTAATCCACCTAATATCTCAGTCCATACAGTGGCGCGACGGCTTGGCGCACTGTACGAGCTGATGATCGAGACTCTCTTTTGCATCCCTGGTTCGAACCCCGGGTGATGACGTCTTTTGCCGATCTTTTACAGCAAGTGCCTACACGGGGAGCTGTAAGTATTAGTTAATCCACCTAATATCTCAGTCCATACAGTGGCGCGACGGCTTAACGCACTGTACGAGCTGATGATCGAGACTCTCTTTTGCATCCCTGGTTCGAACCCCGGGTGATGACGTCTTTTGCCGATCTTTTACAGCAAGTGCCTACACGGGGAGCTGTAAGTATTAGTTAATCCACCTAATATCTCAGTCCATACAGTGGCGCGACGGCTTGGCGCACTGTACGAGCTGATGATCGAGACTCTCTTTTGCATCCCTGGTTCGAAGCCCGGGTGATGACGTCTTTTGCCGATCTTTTACAGCAAGTGCCTACACGGGGAGCTGTAAGTATTAGTTAATCCACCTAATATCTCAGTCCATACAGTGGCGCGACGGCTTGGCGCACTGTACGAGCTGATGATCGAGACTCTCTTTTGCATCCCTGGTTCGAAGCCCGGGTGATGACGTCTTTTGCCGATCTTTTACAGCAAGTGCCTACACGGGGAGCTGTAAGTATTAGTTAATCCACCTAATATCTCAGTCCATACAGTGGCGCGACGGCTTGGCGCACTGTACGAGCTGATGATCGAGACTCTCTTTTGCATCCCTGGTTCGAACCCCGGGTGATGACGTCTTTTGCCGATCTTTTACAGCAAGTGCCTACACGGGGAGCTGTAAGTATTAGTTAATCCACCTAATATCTCAGTCCATACAGTGGCGCGACGGCTTGGCGCACTGTACGAGCTGATGATCGAGACTCTCTTTTGCATCCCTGGTTCGAACCCCGGGTGATGACGTCTTTTGCCGATCTTTTACAGCAAGTGCCTACACGGGGAGCTGTAAGTATTAGTTAATCCACCTAATATCTCAGTCCATACAGTGGCGCGACGGCTTGGCGCACTGTACGAGCTGATGATCGAGACTCTCTTTTGCATCCCTGGTTCGAACCCCGGGTGATGACGTCTTTTGCCGATCTTTTACAGCAAGTGCCTACACGGGGAGCTGTAAGTATTAGTTAATCCACCTAATATCTCAGTCCAAACAGTGGCGCGACGGCTTGGCGCACTGTACGAGCTGATGATCGAGACTCTCTTTTGCATCCCTGGTTCGAACCCCGGGTGATGACGTCTTTTGCCGATCTTTTACAGCAAGTGCCTACACGGGGAGCTGTAAGTATTAGTTAATCCACCTAATATCTCAGTCCAAACAGTGGCGCGACGGCTTGGCGCACTGTACGAGCTGATGATCGAGACTCTCTTTTGCATCCCTGGTTCGAACCCCGGGTGATGACGTCTTTTGCCGATCTTTTACAGCAAGTGCCTACACGGGGAGCTGTAAGTATTAGTTAATCCACCTAATATCTCAGTCCATACAGTGGCGCGACGGCTTGGCGCACTGTACGAGCTGATGATCGAGACTCTCTTTTGCATCCCTGGTTCGAACCCCGGGTGATGACGTCTTTTGCCGATCTTTTACAGCAAGTGCCTACACGGGGAGCTGTAAGTATTAGTTAATCCACCTAATATCTCAGTCCATACAGTGGCGCGACGGCTTGGCGCACTGTACGAGCTGATGATCGAGACTCTCTTTTGCATCCCTGGTTCGAACCCCGGGTGATGACGTCTTTTGCCGATCTTTTACAGCAAGTGCCTACACGGGGAGCTGTAAGTATTAGTTAATCCACCTAATATCTCAGTCCATACAGTGGCGCGATGGCTTGGCGCACTGTACGAGCTGATGATCGAGACTCTCTTTTGCATCCCTGGTTCGAACCCCGGGTGATGACGTCTTTTGCCGATCTTTTACAGCAAGTGCCTACACGGGGAGCTGTAAGTATTAGTTAATCCACCTAATATCTCAGTCCAAACAGTGGCGCGATGGCTTGGCGCACTGTACGAGCTGATGATCGAGACTCTCTTTTGCATCCCTGGTTCGAACCCCGGGTGATGACGTCTTTTGCCGATCTTTTACAGCAAGTGCCTACACGGGGAGCTGTAAGTATTAGTTAATCCACCTAATATCTCAGTCCAAACAGTGGCGCGATGGCTTGGCGCACTGTACGAGCTGATGATCGAGACTCTCTTTTGCATCCCTGGTTCGAACCCCGGGTGATGACGTCTTTTGCCGATCTTTTACAGCAAGTGCCTACACGGGGAGCTGTAAGTATTAGTTAATCCACCTAATATCTCAGTCCAAACAGTGGCGCGATGGCTTGGCGCACTGTACGAGCTGATGATCGAGACTCTCTTTTGCATCCCTGGTTCGAACCCCGGGTGATGACGTCTTTTGCCGATCTTTTACAGCAAGTGCCTACACGGGGAGCTGTAAGTATTAGTTAATCCACCTAATATCTCAGTCCAAACAGTGGCGCGATGGCTTGGCGCACTGTACGAGCTGATGATCGAGACTCTCTTTTGCATCCCTGGTTCGAACCCCGGGTGATGACGTCTTTTGCCGATCTTTTACAGCAAGTGCCTACACGGGGAGCTGTAAGTATTAGTTAATCCACCTAATATCTCAGTCCAAACAGTGGCGCGATGGCTTGGCGCACTGTACGAGCTGATGATCGAGACTCTCTTTTGCATCCCTGGTTCGAACCCCGGGTGATGACGTCTTTTGCCGATCTTTTACAGCAAGTGCCTACACGGGGAGCTGTAAGTATTAGTTAATCCACCTAATATCTCAGTCCAAACAGTGGCGCGATGGCTTGGCGCACTGTACGAGCTGATGATCGAGACTCTCTTTTGCATCCCTGGTTCGAACCCCGGGTGATGACGTCTTTTGCCGATCTTTTACAGCAAGTGCCTACACGGGGAGCTGTAAGTATTAGTTAATCCAGCTAATATCTCAGTCCAAACAGTGGCGCGATGGCTTGGCGCACTGTACGAGCTGATGATCGAGACTCTCTTTTGCATCCCTGGTTCGAACCCCGGGTGATGACGTCTTTTGCCGATCTTTTACAGCAAGTGCCTACACGGGGAGCTGTAAGTATTAGTTAATCCAGCTAATATCTCAGTCCAAACAGTGGCGCGATGGCTTGGCGCACTGTACGAGCTGATGATCGAGACTCTCTTTTGCATCCCTGGTTCGAACCCCGGGTGATGACGTCTTTTGCCGATCTTTTACAGCAAGTGCCTACACGGGGAGCTGTAAGTATTAGTTAATCCAGCTAATATCTCAGTCCAAACAGTGGCGCGATGGCTTGGCGCACTGTACGAGCTGATGATCGAGACTCTCTTTTGCATCCCTGGTTCGAACCCCGGGTGATGACGTCTTTTGCCGATCTTTTACAGCAAGTGCCTACACGGGGAGCTGTAAGTATTAGTTAATCCAGCTAATATCTCAGTCCAAACAGTGGCGCGATGGCTTGGCGCACTGTACGAGCTGATGATCGAGACTCTCTTTTGCATCCCTGGTTCGAACCCCGGGTGATGACGTCTTTTGCCGATCTTTTACAGCAAGTGCCTACACGGGGAGCTGTAAGTATTAGTTAATCCAGCTAATATCTCAGTCCAAACAGTGGCGCGATGGCTTGGCGCACTGTACGAGCTGATGATCGAGACTCTCTTTTGCATCCCTGGTTCGAACCCCGGGTGATGACGTCTTTTGCCGATCTTTTACAGCAAGTGCCTACACGGGGAGCTGTAAGTATTAGTTAATCCACCTAATATCTCAGTCCAAACAGTGGCGCGATGGCTTGGCGCACTGTACGAGCTGATGATCGAGACTCTCTTTTGCATCCCTGGTTCGAACCCCGGGTGATGACGTCTTTTGCCGATCTTTTACAGCAAGTGCCTACACGGGGAGCTGTAAGTATTAGTTAATCCACCTAATATCTCAGTCCAAACAGTGGCGCGATGGCTTGGCGCACTGTACGAGCTGATGATCGAGACTCTCTTTTGCATCCCTGGTTCGAACCCCGGGTGATGACGTCTTTTGCCGATCTTTTACAGCAAGTGCCTACACGGGGAGCTGTAAGTATTAGTTAATCCACCTAATATCTCAGTCCAAACAGTGGCGCGATGGCTTGGCGCACTGTACGAGCTGATGATCGAGACTCTCTTTTGCATCCGTGGTTCGAACCCCGGGTGATGACGTCTTTTGCCGATCTTTTACAGCAAGTGCCTACACGGGGAGCTGTAAGTATTAGTTAATCCACCTAATATCTCAGTCCAAACAGTGGCGCGATGGCTTGGCGCACTGTACGAGCTGATGATCGAGACTCTCTTTTGTATCCGTGGTTCGAACCCCGGGTGATGACGTCTTTTGCCGATCTTTTACAGCGAGTGCCTACACGGGGAGCTGTAAGTATTAGTTAATCCACCTAATACCTCAGTCCATACAGTGGCGCGATGGCTTGGCGCACTGTACGAGCTGATGATCGAGACTCTCTTTTGCATCCGTGGTTCGAACCCCGGGTGATGACGTCTTTTGCCGATCTTTTACAGCGAGTGCCTACACGGGGAGCTGTAAGTATTAGTTAATCCACCTAATATCTCAGTCCAAACAGTGGCGCGATGGCTTGGCGCACTGTACGAGCTGATGATCGAGACTCTCTTTTGCATCCCTGGTTCGAACCCCGGGTGATGACGTCTTTTGCCGATCTTTTACAGCAAGTGCCTACACGGGGAGCTGTAAGTATTAGTTAATCCAGCTAATATCTCAGTCCAAACAGTGGCGCGATGGCTTGGCGCACTGTACGAGCTGATGATCGAGACTCTCTTTTGCATCCCTGGTTCGAACCCCGGGTGATGACGTCTTTTGCCGATCTTTTACAGCAAGTGCCTACACGGGGAGCTGTAAGTATTAGTTAATCCAGCTAATATCTCAGTCCAAACAGTGGCGCGATGGCTTGGCGCACTGTACGAGCTGATGATCGAGACTCTCTTTTGCATCCCTGGTTCGAACCCCGGGTGATGACGTCTTTTGCCGATCTTTTACAGCAAGTGCCTACACGGGGAGCTGTAAGTATTAGTTAATCCAGCTAATATCTCAGTCCAAACAGTGGCGCGATGGCTTGGCGCACTGTACGAGCTGATGATCGAGACTCTCTTTTGCATCCCTGGTTCGAACCCCGGGTGATGACGTCTTTTGCCGATCTTTTACAGCAAGTGCCTACACGGGGAGCTGTAAGTATTAGTTAATCCAGCTAATATCTCAGTCCAAACAGTGGCGCGATGGCTTGGCGCACTGTACGAGCTGATGATCGAGACTCTCTTTTGCATCCCTGGTTCGAACCCCGGGTGATGACGTCTTTTGCCGATCTTTTACAGCAAGTGCCTACACGGGGAGCTGTAAGTATTAGTTAATCCAGCTAATATCTCAGTCCAAACAGTGGCGCGATGGCTTGGCGCACTGTACGAGCTGATGATCGAGACTCTCTTTTGCATCCCTGGTTCGAACCCCGGGTGATGACGTCTTTTGCCGATCTTTTACAGCAAGTGCCTACACGGGGAGCTGTAAGTATTAGTTAATCCAGCTAATATCTCAGTCCAAACAGTGGCGCGATGGCTTGGCGCACTGTACGAGCTGATGATCGAGACTCTCTTTTGCATCCCTGGTTCGAACCCCGGGTGATGACGTCTTTTGCCGATCTTTTACAGCAAGTGCCTACACGGGGAGCTGTAAGTATTAGTTAATCCAGCTAATATCTCAGTCCAAACAGTGGCGCGATGGCTTGGCGCACTGTACGAGCTGATGATCGAGACTCTCTTTTGCATCCCTGGTTCGAACCCCGGGTGATGACGTCTTTTGCCGATCTTTTACAGCAAGTGCCTACACGGGGAGCTGTAAGTATTAGTTAATCCAGCTAATATCTCAGTCCAAACAGTGGCGCGATGGCTTGGCGCACTGTACGAGCTGATGATCGAGACTCTCTTTTGCATCCCTGGTTCGAACCCCGGGTGATGACGTCTTTTGCCGATCTTTTACAGCAAGTGCCTACACGGGGAGCTGTAAGTATTAGTTAATCCAGCTAATATCTCAGTCCAAACAGTGGCGCGATGGCTTGGCGCACTGTACGAGCTGATGATCGAGACTCTCTTTTGCATCCCTGGTTCGAACCCCGGGTGATGACGTCTTTTGCCGATCTTTTACAGCAAGTGCCTACACGGGGAGCTGTAAGTATTAGTTAATCCAGCTAATATCTCAGTCCAAACAGTGGCGCGATGGCTTGGCGCACTGTACGAGCTGATGATCGAGACTCTCTTTTGCATCCCTGGTTCGAACCCCGGGTGATGACGTCTTTTGCCGATCTTTTACAGCAAGTGCCTACACGGGGAGCTGTAAGTATTAGTTAATCCAGCTAATATCTCAGTCCAAACAGTGGCGCGATGGCTTGGCGCACTGTACGAGCTGATGATCGAGACTCTCTTTTGCATCCCTGGTTCGAACCCCGGGTGATGACGTCTTTTGCCGATCTTTTACAGCAAGTGCCTACACGGGGAGCTGTAAGTATTAGTTAATCCAGCTAATATCTCAGTCCAAACAGTGGCGCGATGGCTTGGCGCACTGTACGAGCTGATGATCGAGACTCTCTTTTGCATCCCTGGTTCGAACCCCGGGTGATGACGTCTTTTGCCGATCTTTTACAGCAAGTGCCTACACGGGGAGCTGTAAGTATTAGTTAATCCAGCTAATATCTCAGTCCAAACAGTGGCGCGATGGCTTGGCGCACTGTACGAGCTGATGATCGAGACTCTCTTTTGCATCCCTGGTTCGAACCCCGGGTGATGACGTCTTTTGCCGATCTTTTACAGCAAGTGCCTACACGGGGAGCTGTAAGTATTAGTTAATCCAGCTAATATCTCAGTCCAAACAGTGGCGCGATGGCTTGGCGCACTGTACGAGCTGATGATCGAGACTCTCTTTTGCATCCCTGGTTCGAACCCCGGGTGATGACGTCTTTTGCCGATCTTTTACAGCAAGTGCCTACACGGGGAGCTGTAAGTATTAGTTAATCCAGCTAATATCTCAGTCCAAACAGTGGCGCGATGGCTTGGCGCACTGTACGAGCTGATGATCGAGACTCTCTTTTGCATCCCTGGTTCGAACCCCGGGTGATGACGTCTTTTGCCGATCTTTTACAGCAAGTGCCTACACGGGGAGCTGTAATTATTAGTTAATCCAGCTAATATCTCAGTCCGTACAGTGGCGCGATGGCTTGGCGCACTGTACGAGCTGATGATCGAGACTCTCTTTTGCATCCCTGGTTCGAACCCCGGGTGATGACGTCTTTTGCCGATCTTTTACAGCAAGTGCCTACACGGGGAGCTGTAAGTATTAGTTAATCCAGCTAATATCTCAGTCCAAACAGTGGCGCGATGGCTTGGCGCACTGTACGAGCTGATGATCGAGACTCTCTTTTGCATCCCTGGTTCGAACCCCGGGTGATGACGTCTTTTGCCGATCTTTTACAGCAAGTGCCTACACGGGGAGCTGTAAGTATTAGTTAATCCAGCTAATACCTCAGTCCATACAGTGGCGCGATGGCTTGGCGCACTGTACGAGCTGATTATCGAGACTCTCTTTTGCATCCCTGGTTCGAACCCCGGGTGATGACGTCTTTTGCCGATCTTTTACAGCAAGTGCCTACACGGGGAGCTGTAAGTATTAGTTAATCCAGCTAATACCTCAGTCCATACAGTGGCGCGATGGCTTGGCGCACTGTACGAGCTGATGATCGAGACTCTCTTTTGCATCCCTGGTTCGAACCCCGGGTGATGACGTCTTTTGCCGATCTTTTACAGCAAGTGCCTACACGGGGAGCTGTAAGTATTAGTTAATCCAGCTAATATCTCAGTCCAGACAGTGGCGCGATGGCTTGGCGCACTGTACGAGCTGATGATCGAGACTCTCTTTTGCGTCCCTGGTTCGAACCCCGGGTGATGACGTCTTTTGCCGATCTTTTACAGCAAGTGCCTACACGGGGAGCTGTAAGTATTATTTAATCCACCTAATATCTCAGTCCATACAGTGGCGCGATGGCTTGGCGCCCTGTACGAGCTGATGATCGAGACTCTCTTTTGCGTCCCTGGTTCGAACCCCGGGTGATGACGTCTTTTGCCGATCTTTTACAGCAAGTGCCTACACGGGGAGCTGTAAGTATTAGTTAATCCACCTAATATCTCAGTCCAAACAGTGGCGCGATGGCTTGGCGCCCTGTACGACCTGATGATCGAGACTCTCTTTTGCGTCCCTGGTTCGAACCCCGGGTGATGACGTCTTTTGCCGATCTTTTACAGCAAGTGCCTACACGGGGAGCTGTAAGTATTAGTTAATCCACCTAATATCTCAGTCCAAACAGTGGCGCGATGGCTTGGCGCACTGTACGAGCTGATGATCGAGACTCTCTTTTGCGTCCCTGGTTCGAACCCCGGGTGATGACGTCTTTTGCCGATCTTTTACAGCAAGTGCCTACACGGGGAGCTGTAAGTATTAGTTAATCCACCTAATATCTCAGTCCAAACAGTGGCGCGATGGCTTGGCGCACTGTACGAGCTGATGATCGAGACTCTCTTTTGCGTCCCTGGTTCGAACCCCGGGTGATGACGTCTTTTGCCGATCTTTTACAGCAAGTGCCTACACGGGGAGCTGTAAGTATTAGTTAATCCACCTAATATCTCAGTCCAAACAGTGGCGCGATGGCTTGGCGCACTGTACGAGCTGATGATCGAGACTCTCTTTTGCGTCCCTGGTTCGAACCCCGGGTGATGACGTCTTTTGCCGATCTTTTACAGCAAGTGCCTACACGGGGAGCTGTAAGTATTAGTTAATCCACCTAATATCTCAGTCCAAACAGTGGCGCGATGGCTTGGCGCACTGTACGAGCTGATGATCGAGACTCTCTTTTGCGTCCCTGGTTCGAACCCCGGGTGATGACGTCTTTTGCCGATCTTTTACAGCAAGTGCCTACACGGGGAGCTGTAAGTATTAGTTAATCCACCTAATATCTCAGTCCAAACAGTGGCGCGATGGCTTGGCGCACTGTACGAGCTGATGATCGAGACTCTCTTTTGCGTCCCTGGTTCGAACCCCGGGTGATGACGTCTTTTGCCGATCTTTTACAGCAAGTGCCTACACGGGGAGCTGTAAGTATTAGTTAATCCACCTAATATCTCAGTCCAAACAGTGGCGCGATGGCTTGGCGCACTGTACGAGCTGATGATCGAGACTCTCTTTTGCGTCCCTGGTTCGAACCCCGGGTGATGACGTCTTTTGCCGATCTTTTACAGCAAGTGCCTACACGGGGAGCTGTAAGTATTAGTTAATCCACCTAATATCTCAGTCCAAACAGTGGCGCGATGGCTTGGCGCACTGTACGAGCTGATGATCGAGACTCTCTTTTGCGTCCCTGGTTCGAACCCCGGGTGATGACGTCTTTTGCCGATCTTTTACAGCAAGTGCCTACACGGGGAGCTGTAAGTATTAGTTAATCCACCTAATATCTCAGTCCAAACAGTGGCGCGATGGCTTGGCGCACTGTACGAGCTGATGATCGAGACTCTCTTTTGCGTCCCTGGTTCGAACCCCGGGTGATGACGTCTTTTGCCGATCTTTTACAGCAAGTGCCTACACGGGGAGCTGTAAGTATTAGTTAATCCACCTAATATCTCAGTCCAAACAGTGGCGCGATGGCTTGGCGCACTGTACGAGCTGATGATCGAGACTCTCTTTTGCGTCCCTGGTTCGAACCCCGGGTGATGACGTCTTTTGCCGATCTTTTACAGCAAGTGCCTACACGGGGAGCTGTAAGTATTAGTTAATCCACCTAATATCTCAGTCCAAACAGTGGCGCGATGGCTTGGCGCACTGTACGAGCTGATGATCGAGACTCTCTTTTGCGTCCCTGGTTCGAACCCCGGGTGATGACGTCTTTTGCCGATCTTTTACAGCAAGTGCCTACACGGGGAGCTGTAAGTATTAGTTAATCCACCTAATATCTCAGTCCAAACAGTGGCGCGATGGCTTGGCGCACTGTACGAGCTGATGATCGAGACTCTCTTTTGCGTCCCTGGTTCGAACCCCGGGTGATGACGTCTTTTGCCGATCTTTTACAGCAAGTGCCTACACGGGGAGCTGTAAGTATTAGTTAATCCACCTAATATCTCAGTCCAAACAGTGGCGCGATGGCTTGGCGCACTGTACGAGCTGATGATCGAGACTCTCTTTTGCGTCCCTGGTTCGAACCCCGGGTGATGACGTCTTTTGCCGATCTTTTACAGCAAGTGCCTACACGGGGAGCTGTAAGTATTAGTTAATCCACCTAATATCTCAGTCCAAACAGTGGCGCGATGGCTTGGCGCACTGTACGAGCTGATGATCGAGACTCTCTTTTGCGTCCCTGGTTCGAACCCCGGGTGATGACGTCTTTTGCCGATCTTTTACAGCAAGTGCCTACACGGGGAGCTGTAAGTATTAGTTAATCCACCTAATATCTCAGTCCAAACAGTGGCGCGATGGCTTGGCGCACTGTACGAGCTGATGATCGAGACTCTCTTTTGCGTCCCTGGTTCGAACCCCGGGTGATGACGTCTTTTGCCGATCTTTTACAGCAAGTGCCTACACGGGGAGCTGTAAGTATTAGTTAATCCACCTAATATCTCAGTCCAAACAGTGGCGCGATGGCTTGGCGCACTGTACGAGCTGATGATCGAGACTCTCTTTTGCGTCCCTGGTTCGAACCCCGGGTGATGACGTCTTTTGCCGATCTTTTACAGCAAGTGCCTACACGGGGAGCTGTAAGTATTAGTTAATCCACCTAATATCTCAGTCCAAACAGTGGCGCGATGGCTTGGCGCACTGTACGAGCTGATGATCGAGACTCTCTTTTGCGTCCCTGGTTCGAACCCCGGGTGATGACGTCTTTTGCCGATCTTTTACAGCAAGTGCCTACACGGGGAGCTGTAAGTATTAGTTAATCCACCTAATATCTCAGTCCAAACAGTGGCGCGATGGCTTGGCGCACTGTACGAGCTGATGATCGAGACTCTCTTTTGCGTCCCTGGTTCGAACCCCGGGTGATGACGTCTTTTGCCGATCTTTTACAGCAAGTGCCTACACGGGGAGCTGTAAGTATTAGTTAATCCACCTAATATCTCAGTCCAAACAGTGGCGCGATGGCTTGGCGCACTGTACGAGCTGATGATCGAGACTCTCTTTTGCGTCCCTGGTTCGAACCCCGGGTGATGACGTCTTTTGCCGATCTTTTACAGCAAGTGCCTACACGGGGAGCTGTAAGTATTAGTTAATCCACCTAATATCTCAGTCCAAACAGTGGCGCGATGGCTTGGCGCACTGTACGAGCTGATGATCGAGACTCTCTTTTGCGTCCCTGGTTCGAACCCCGGGTGATGACGTCTTTTGCCGATCTTTTACAGCAAGTGCCTACACGGGGAGCTGTAAGTATTAGTTAATCCACCTAATATCTCAGTCCAAACAGTGGCGCGATGGCTTGGCGCACTGTACGAGCTGATGATCGAGACTCTCTTTTGCGTCCCTGGTTCGAACCCCGGGTGATGACGTCTTTTGCCGATCTTTTACAGCAAGTGCCTACACGGGGAGCTGTAAGTATTAGTTAATCCACCTAATATCTCAGTCCAAACAGTGGCGCGATGGCTTGGCGCACTGTACGAGCTGATGATCGAGACTCTCTTTTGCGTCCCTGGTTCGAACCCCGGGTGATGACGTCTTTTGCCGATCTTTTACAGCAAGTGCCTACACGGGGAGCTGTAAGTATTAGTTAATCCACCTAATATCTCAGTCCAAACAGTGGCGCGATGGCTTGGCGCACTGTACGAGCTGATGATCGAGACTCTCTTTTGCGTCCCTGGTTCGAACCCCGGGTGATGACGTCTTTTGCCGATCTTTTACAGCAAGTGCCTACACGGGGAGCTGTAAGTATTAGTTAATCCACCTAATATCTCAGTCCAAACAGTGGCGCGATGGCTTGGCGCACTGTACGAGCTGATGATCGAGACTCTCTTTTGCGTCCCTGGTTCGAACCCCGGGTGATGACGTCTTTTGCCGATCTTTTACAGCAAGTGCCTACACGGGGAGCTGTAAGTATTAGTTAATCCACCTGATATCTCAGTCCAAACAGTGGCGCGATGGCTTGGCGCTCTGTACGAGCTGATGATCGAGACTCTCTTTTGCGTCCCTGGTTCGAACCCCGGGTGATGACGTCTTTTGCCGATCTTTTACAGCAAGTGCCTACACGGGGAGCTGTAAGTATTAGTTAATCCACCTAATATCTCAGTCCAAACAGTGGCGCGATGGCTTGGCGCACTGTACGAGCTGATGATCGAGACTCTCTTTTGCGTCCCTGGTTCGAACCCCGGGTGATGACGTCTTTTGCCGATCTTTTACAGCAAGTGCCTACACGGGGAGCTGTAAGTATTAGTTAATCCACCTAATATCTCAGTCCAAACAGTGGCGCGATGGCTTGGCGCACTGTACGAGCTGATGATCGAGACTCTCTTTTGCGTCCCTGGTTCGAACCCCGGGTGATGACGTCTTTTGCCGATCTTTTACAGCAAGTGCCTACACGGGGAGCTGTAAGTATTAGTTAATCCACCTAATATCTCAGTCCAAACAGTGGCGCGATGGCTTGGCGCACTGTACGAGCTGATGATCGAGACTCTCTTTTGCGTCCCTGGTTCGAACCCCGGGTGATGACGTCTTTTGCCGATCTTTTACAGCAAGTGCCTACACGGGGAGCTGTAAGTATTAGTTAATCCACCTAATATCTCAGTCCAAACAGTGGCGCGATGGCTTGGCGCACTGTACGAGCTGATGATCGAGACTCTCTTTTGCGTCCCTGGTTCGAACCCCGGGTGATGACGTCTTTTGCCGATCTTTTACAGCAAGTGCCTACACGGGGAGCTGTAAGTATTAGTTAATCCACCTAATATCTCAGTCCAAACAGTGGCGCGATGGCTTGGCGCACTGTACGAGCTGATGATCGAGACTCTCTTTTGCGTCCCTGGTTCGAACCCCGGGTGATGACGTCTTTTGCCGATCTTTTACAGCAAGTGCCTACACGGGGAGCTGTAAGTATTAGTTAATCCACCTAATATCTCAGTCCAAACAGTGGCGCGATGGCTTGGCGCACTGTACGAGCTGATGATCGAGACTCTCTTTTGCGTCCCTGGTTCGAACCCCGGGTGATGACGTCTTTTGCCGATCTTTTACAGCAAGTGCCTACACGGGGAGCTGTAAGTATTAGTTAATCCACCTAATATCTCAGTCCAAACAGTGGCGCGATGGCTTGGCGCACTGTACGAGCTGATGATCGAGACTCTCTTTTGCGTCCCTGGTTCGAACCCCGGGTGATGACGTCTTTTGCCGATCTTTTACAGCAAGTGCCTACACGGGGAGCTGTAAGTATTAGTTAATCCACCTAATATCTCAGTCCAAACAGTGGCGCGATGGCTTGGCGCACTGTACGAGCTGATGATCGAGACTCTCTTTTGCGTCCCTGGTTCGAACCCCGGGTGATGACGTCTTTTGCCGATCTTTTACAGCAAGTGCCTACACGGGGAGCTGTAAGTATTAGTTAATCCACCTAATATCTCAGTCCAAACAGTGGCGCGATGGCTTGGCGCACTGTACGAGCTGATGATCGAGACTCTCTTTTGCGTCCCTGGTTCGAACCCCGGGTGATGACGTCTTTTGCCGATCTTTTACAGCAAGTGCCTACACGGGGAGCTGTAAGTATTAGTTAATCCACCTAATATCTCAGTCCAAACAGTGGCGCGATGGCTTGGCGCACTGTACGAGCTGATGATCGAGACTCTCTTTTGCGTCCCTGGTTCGAACCCCGGGTGATGACGTCTTTTGCCGATCTTTTACAGCAAGTGCCTACACGGGGAGCTGTAAGTATTAGTTAATCCACCTAATATCTCAGTCCAAACAGTGGCGCGATGGCTTGGCGCACTGTACGAGCTGATGATCGAGACTCTCTTTTGCGTCCCTGGTTCGAACCCCGGGTGATGACGTCTTTTGCCGATCTTTTACAGCAAGTGCCTACACGGGGAGCTGTAAGTATTAGTTAATCCACCTAATATCTCAGTCCAAACAGTGGCGCGATGGCTTGGCGCACTGTACGAGCTGATGATCGAGACTCTCTTTTGCGTCCCTGGTTCGAACCCCGGGTGATGACGTCTTTTGCCGATCTTTTACAGCAAGTGCCTACACGGGGAGCTGTAAGTATTAGTTAATCCACCTAATATCTCAGTCCAAACAGTGGCGCGATGGCTTGGCGCACTGTACGAGCTGATGATCGAGACTCTCTTTTGCGTCCCTGGTTCGAACCCCGGGTGATGACGTCTTTTGCCGATCTTTTACAGCAAGTGCCTACACGGGGAGCTGTAAGTATTAGTTAATCCACCTAATATCTCAGTCCAAACAGTGGCGCGATGGCTTGGCGCACTGTACGAGCTGATGATCGAGACTCTCTTTTGCGTCCCTGGTTCGAACCCCGGGTGATGACGTCTTTTGCCGATCTTTTACAGCAAGTGCCTACACGGGGAGCTGTAAGTATTAGTTAATCCACCTAATATCTCAGTCCAAACAGTGGCGCGATGGCTTGGCGCACTGTACGAGCTGATGATCGAGACTCTCTTTTGCGTCCCTGGTTCGAACCCCGGGTGATGACGTCTTTTGCCGATCTTTTACAGCAAGTGCCTACACGGGGAGCTGTAAGTATTAGTTAATCCACCTAATATCTCAGTCCAAACAGTGGCGCGATGGCTTGGCGCACTGTACGAGCTGATGATCGAGACTCTCTTTTGCGTCCCTGGTTCGAACCCCGGGTGATGACGTCTTTTGCCGATCTTTTACAGCAAGTGCCTACACGGGGAGCTGTAAGTATTAGTTAATCCACCTAATATCTCAGTCCAAACAGTGGCGCGATGGCTTGGCGCACTGTACGAGCTGATGATCGAGACTCTCTTTTGCGTCCCTGGTTCGAACCCCGGGTGATGACGTCTTTTGCCGATCTTTTACAGCAAGTGCCTACACGGGGAGCTGTAAGTATTAGTTAATCCACCTAATATCTCAGTCCAAACAGTGGCGCGATGGCTTGGCGCACTGTACGAGCTGATGATCGAGACTCTCTTTTGCGTCCCTGGTTCGAACCCCGGGTGATGACGTCTTTTGCCGATCTTTTACAGCAAGTGCCTACACGGGGAGCTGTAAGTATTAGTTAATCCACCTAATATCTCAGTCCAAACAGTGGCGCGATGGCTTGGCGCACTGTACGAGCTGATGATCGAGACTCTCTTTTGCGTCCCTGGTTCGAACCCCGGGTGATGACGTCTTTTGCCGATCTTTTACAGCAAGTGCCTACACGGGGAGCTGTAAGTATTAGTTAATCCACCTAATATCTCAGTCCAAACAGTGGCGCGATGGCTTGGCGCACTGTACGAGCTGATGATCGAGACTCTCTTTTGCGTCCCTGGTTCGAACCCCGGGTGATGACGTCTTTTGCCGATCTTTTACAGCAAGTGCCTACACGGGGAGCTGTAAGTATTAGTTAATCCACCTAATATCTCAGTCCAAACAGTGGCGCGATGGCTTGGCGCACTGTACGAGCTGATGATCGAGACTCTCTTTTGCGTCCCTGGTTCGAACCCCGGGTGATGACGTCTTTTGCCGATCTTTTACAGCAAGTGCCTACACGGGGAGCTGTAAGTATTAGTTAATCCACCTAATATCTCAGTCCAAACAGTGGCGCGATGGCTTGGCGCACTGTACGAGCTGATGATCGAGACTCTCTTTTGCGTCCCTGGTTCGAACCCCGGGTGATGACGTCTTTTGCCGATCTTTTACAGCAAGTGCCTACACAGGGAGCTGTAAGTATTAGTTAATCCACCTAATATCTCAGTCCAAACAGTGGCGCGATGGCTTGGCGCACTGTACGAGCTGATGATCGAGACTCTCTTTTGCGTCCCTGGTTCGAACCCCGGGTGATGACGTCTTTTGCCGATCTTTTACAGCAAGTGCCTACACGGGGAGCTGTAAGTATTAGTTAATCCACCTAATATCTCAGTCCAAACAGTGGCGCGATGGCTTGGCGCACTGTACGAGCTGATGATCGAGACTCTCTTTTGCGTCCCTGGTTCGAACCCCGGGTGATGACGTCTTTTGCCGATCTTTTACAGCAAGTGCCTACACGGGGAGCTGTAAGTATTAGTTAATCCACCTAATATCTCAGTCCAAACAGTGGCGCGATGGCTTGGCGCACTGTACGAGCTGATGATCGAGACTCTCTTTTGCGTCCCTGGTTCGAACCCCGGGTGATGACGTCTTTTGCCGATCTTTTACAGCAAGTGCCTACACGGGGAGCTGTAAGTATTAGTTAATCCACCTAATATCTCAGTCCAAACAGTGGCGCGATGGCTTGGCGCACTGTACGAGCTGATGATCGAGACTCTCTTTTGCGTCCCTGGTTCGAACCCCGGGTGATGACGTCTTTTGCCGATCTTTTACAGCAAGTGCCTACACGGGGAGCTGTAAGTATTAGTTAATCCACCTAATATCTCAGTCCAAACAGTGGCGCGATGGCTTGGCGCACTGTACGAGCTGATGATCGAGACTCTCTTTTGCGTCCCTGGTTCGAACCCCGGGTGATGACGTCTTTTGCCGATCTTTTACAGCAAGTGCCTACACGGGGAGCTGTAAGTATTAGTTAATCCACCTGATATCTCAGTCCAAACAGTGGCGCGATGGCTTGGCGCACTGTACGAGCTGATGATCGAGACTCTCTTTTGCGTCCCTGGTTCGAACCCCGGGTGATGACGTCTTTTGCCGATCTTTTACAGCAAGTGCCTACACGGGGAGCTGTAAGTATTAGTTAATCCACCTGATATCTCAGTCCAAACAGTGGCGCGATGGCTTGGCGCACTGTACGAGCTGATGATCGAGACTCTCTTTTGCATCCCTGGTTCGAACCCCGGGTGATGACGTCTTTTGCCGATCTTTTACAGCAAGTGCCTACACGGGGAGCTGTAAGTATTAGTTAATCCACCTGATATCTCAGTCCAAACAGTGGCGCGATGGCTTGGCGCACTGTACGAGCTGATGATCGAGACTCTCTTTTGCATCCCTGGTTCGAACCCCGGGTGATGACGTCTTTTGCCGATCTTTTACAGCAAGTGCCTACACGGGGAGCTGTAAGTATTAGTTAATCCACCTGATATCTCAGTCCAAACAGTGGCGCGATGGCTTGGCGCACTGTACGAGCTGATGATCGAGACTCTCTTTTGCATCCCTGGTTCGAACCCCGGGTGATGACGTCTTTTGCCGATCTTTTACAGCAAGTGCCTACACGGGGAGCTGTAAGTATTAGTTAATCCACCTGATATCTCAGTCCAAACAGTGGCGCGATGGCTTGGCGCACTGTACGAGCTGATGATCGAGACTCTCTTTTGCATCCCTGGTTCGAACCCCGGGTGATGACGTCTTTTGCCGATCTTTTACAGCAAGTGCCTACACGGGGAGCTGTAAGTATTAGTTAATCCACCTGATATCTCAGTCCAAACAGTGGCGCGATGGCTTGGCGCACTGTACGAGCTGATGATCGAGACTCTCTTTTGCATCCCTGGTTCGAACCCCGGGTGATGACGTCTTTTGCCGATCTTTTACAGCAAGTGCCTACACGGGGAGCTGTAAGTATTAGTTAATCCACCTGATATCTCAGTCCAAACAGTGGCGCGATGGCTTGGCGCACTGTACGAGCTGATGATCGAGACTCTCTTTTGCATCCCTGGTTCGAACCCCGGGTGATGACGTCTTTTGCCGATCTTTTACAGCAAGTGCCTACACGGGGAGCTGTAAGTATTAGTTAATCCACCTGATATCTCAGTCCAAACAGTGGCGCGATGGCTTGGCGCACTGTACGAGCTGATGATCGAGACTCTCTTTTGCATCCCTGGTTCGAACCCCGGGTGATGACGTCTTTTGCCGATCTTTTACAGCAAGTGCCTACACGGGGAGCTGTAAGTATTAGTTAATCCACCTGATATCTCAGTCCAAACAGTGGCGCGATGGCTTGGCGCACTGTACGAGCTGATGATCGAGACTCTCTTTTGCATCCCTGGTTCGAACCCCGGGTGATGACGTCTTTTGCCGATCTTTTACAGCAAGTGCCTACACGGGGAGCTGTAAGTATTAGTTAATCCACCTGATATCTCAGTCCAAACAGTGGCGCGATGGCTTGGCGCACTGTACGAGCTGATGATCGAGACTCTCTTTTGCATCCCTGGTTCGAACCCCGGGTGATGACGTCTTTTGCCGATCTTTTACAGCAAGTGCCTACACGGGGAGCTGTAAGTATTAGTTAATCCACCTGATATCTCAGTCCAAACAGTGGCGCGATGGCTTGGCGCACTGTACGAGCTGATGATCGAGACTCTCTTTTGCATCCCTGGTTCGAACCCCGGGTGATGACGTCTTTTGCCGATCTTTTACAGCAAGTGCCTACACGGGGAGCTGTAAGTATTAGTTAATCCACCTGATATCTCAGTCCAAACAGTGGCGCGATGGCTTGGCGCACTGTACGAGCTGATGATCGAGACTCTCTTTTGCATCCCTGGTTCGAACCCCGGGTGATGACGTCTTTTGCCGATCTTTTACAGCAAGTGCCTACACGGGGAGCTGTAAGTATTAGTTAATCCACCTGATATCTCAGTCCAAACAGTGGCGCGATGGCTTGGCGCACTGTACGAGCTGATGATCGAGACTCTCTTTTGCATCCCTGGTTCGAACCCCGGGTGATGACGTCTTTTGCCGATCTTTTACAGCAAGTGCCTACACGGGGAGCTGTAAGTATTAGTTAATCCACCTGATATCTCAGTCCAAACAGTGGCGCGATGGCTTGGCGCACTGTACGAGCTGATGATCGAGACTCTCTTTTGCATCCCTGGTTCGAACCCCGGGTGATGACGTCTTTTGCCGATCTTTTACAGCAAGTGCCTACACGGGGAGCTGTAAGTATTAGTTAATCCACCTGATATCTCAGTCCAAACAGTGGCGCGATGGCTTGGCGCACTGTACGAGCTGATGATCGAGACTCTCTTTTGCATCCCTGGTTCGAACCCCGGGTGATGACGTCTTTTGCCGATCTTTTACAGCAAGTGCCTACACGGGGAGCTGTAAGTATTAGTTAATCCACCTGATATCTCAGTCCAAACAGTGGCGCGATGGCTTGGCGCACTGTACGAGCTGATGATCGAGACTCTCTTTTGCATCCCTGGTTCGAACCCCGGGTGATGACGTCTTTTGCCGATCTTTTACAGCAAGTGCCTACACGGGGAGCTGTAAGTATTAGTTAATCCACCTGATATCTCAGTCCAAACAGTGGCGCGATGGCTTGGCGCACTGTACGAGCTGATGATCGAGACTCTCTTTTGCATCCCTGGTTCGAACCCCGGGTGATGACGTCTTTTGCCGATCTTTTACAGCAAGTGCCTACACGGGGAGCTGTAAGTATTAGTTAATCCACCTGATATCTCAGTCCAAACAGTGGCGCGATGGCTTGGCGCACTGTACGAGCTGATGATCGAGACTCTCTTTTGCATCCCTGGTTCGAACCCCGGGTGATGACGTCTTTTGCCGATCTTTTACAGCAAGTGCCTACACGGGGAGCTGTAAGTATTAGTTAATCCACCTGATATCTCAGTCCAAACAGTGGCGCGATGGCTTGGCGCACTGTACGAGCTGATGATCGAGACTCTCTTTTGCATCCCTGGTTCGAACCCCGGGTGATGACGTCTTTTGCCGATCTTTTACAGCAAGTGCCTACACGGGGAGCTGTAAGTATTAGTTAATCCACCTGATATCTCAGTCCAAACAGTGGCGCGATGGCTTGGCGCACTGTACGAGCTGATGATCGAGACTCTCTTTTGCATCCCTGGTTCGAACCCCGGGTGATGACGTCTTTTGCCGATCTTTTACAGCAAGTGCCTACACGGGGAGCTGTAAGTATTAGTTAATCCACCTGATATCTCAGTCCAAACAGTGGCGCGATGGCTTGGCGCACTGTACGAGCTGATGATCGAGACTCTCTTTTGCATCCCTGGTTCGAACCCCGGGTGATGACGTCTTTTGCCGATCTTTTACAGCAAGTGCCTACACGGGGAGCTGTAAGTATTAGTTAATCCACCTGATATCTCAGTCCAAACAGTGGCGCGATGGCTTGGCGCACTGTACGAGCTGATGATCGAGACTCTCTTTTGCATCCCTGGTTCGAACCCCGGGTGATGACGTCTTTTGCCGATCTTTTACAGCAAGTGCCTACACGGGGAGCTGTAAGTATTAGTTAATCCACCTGATATCTCAGTCCAAACAGTGGCGCGATGGCTTGGCGCACTGTACGAGCTGATGATCGAGACTCTCTTTTGCATCCCTGGTTCGAACCCCGGGTGATGACGTCTTTTGCCGATCTTTTACAGCAAGTGCCTACACGGGGAGCTGTAAGTATTAGTTAATCCACCTGATATCTCAGTCCAAACAGTGGCGCGATGGCTTGGCGCACTGTACGAGCTGATGATCGAGACTCTCTTTTGCATCCCTGGTTCGAACCCCGGGTGATGACGTCTTTTGCCGATCTTTTACAGCAAGTGCCTACACGGGGAGCTGTAAGTATTAGTTAATCCACCTGATATCTCAGTCCAAACAGTGGCGCGATGGCTTGGCGCACTGTACGAGCTGATGATCGAGACTCTCTTTTGCATCCCTGGTTCGAACCCCGGGTGATGACGTCTTTTGCCGATCTTTTACAGCAAGTGCCTACACGGGGAGCTGTAAGTATTAGTTAATCCACCTAATATCTCAGTCCAAACAGTGGCGCGATGGCTTGGCGCACTGTACGAGCTGATGATCGAGACTCTCTTTTGCATCCCTGGTTCGAACCCCGGGTGATGACGTCTTTTGCCGATCTTTTACAGCAAGTGCCTACACGGGGAGCTGTAAGTATTAGTTAATCCACCTAATATCTCAGTCCAAACAGTGGCGCGATGGCTTGGCGCACTGTACGAGCTGATGATCGAGACTCTCTTTTGCATCCCTGGTTCGAACCCCGGGTGATGACGTCTTTTGCCGATCTTTTACAGCAAGTGCCTACACGGGGAGCTGTAAGTATTAGTAAATCCACCTGATATCTCAGTCCAAACAGTGGCGCGATGGCTTGGCGCACTGTACGAGCTGATGATCGAGACTCTCTTTTGCATCCCTGGTTCGAACCCCGGGTGATGACGTCTTTTGCCGATCTTTTACAGCAAGTGCCTACACGGGGAGCTGTAAGTATTAGTTAATCCACCTGATATCTCAGTCCAAACAGTGGCGCGATGGCTTGGCGCACTGTACGAGCTGATGATCGAGACTCTCTTTTGCATCCCTGGTTCGAACCCCGGGTGATGACGTCTTTTGCCGATCTTTTACAGCAAGTGCCTACACGGGGAGCTGTAAGTATTAGTTAATCCACCTGATATCTCAGTCCAAACAGTGGCGCGATGGCTTGGCGCACTGTACGAGCTGATGATCGAGACTCTCTTTTGCATCCCTGGTTCGAACCCCGGGTGATGACGTCTTTTGCCGATCTTTTACAGCAAGTGCCTACACGGGGAGCTGTAAGTATTAGTTAATCCACCTGATATCTCAGTCCAAACAGTGGCGCGATGGCTTGGCGCACTGTACGAGCTGATGATCGAGACTCTCTTTTGCATCCCTGGTTCGAACCCCGGGTGATGACGTCTTTTGCCGATCTTTTACAGCAAGTGCCTACACGGGGAGCTGTAAGTATTAGTTAATCCACCTAATATCTCAGTCCAAACAGTGGCGCGATGGCTTGGCGCACTGTACGAGCTGATGATCGAGACTCTCTTTTGCATCCCTGGTTCGAACCCCGGGTGATGACGTCTTTTGCCGATCTTTTACAGCAAGTGCCTACACGGGGAGCTGTAAGTATTAGTAAATCCACCTAATATCTCAGTCCAAACAGTGGCGCGATGGCTTGGCGCACTGTACGAGCTGATGATCGAGACTCTCTTTTGCATCCCTGGTTCGAACCCCGGGTGATGACGTCTTTTGCCGATCTTTTACAGCAAGTGCCTACACGGGGAGCTGTAAGTATTAGTTAATCCACCTGATATCTCAGTCCAAACAGTGGCGCGATGGCTTGGCGCACTGTACGAGCTGATGATCGAGACTCTCTTTTGCATCCCTGGTTCGAACCCCGGGTGATGACGTCTTTTGCCGATCTTTTACAGCAAGTGCCTACACGGGGAGCTGTAAGTATTAGTTAATCCACCTGATATCTCAGTCCAAACAGTGGCGCGATGGCTTGGCGCACTGTACGAGCTGATGATCGAGACTCTCTTTTGCATCCCTGGTTCGAACCCCGGGTGATGACGTCTTTTGCCGATCTTTTACAGCAAGTGCCTACACGGGGAGCTGTAAGTATTAGTTAATCCACCTGATATCTCAGTCCAAACAGTGGCGCGATGGCTTGGCGCACTGTACGAGCTGATGATCGAGACTCTCTTTTGCATCCCTGGTTCGAACCCCGGGTGATGACGTCTTTTGCCGATCTTTTACAGCAAGTGCCTACACGGGGAGCTGTAAGTATTAGTTAATCCACCTGATATCTCAGTCCAAACAGTGGCGCGATGGCTTGGCGCACTGTACGAGCTGATGATCGAGACTCTCTTTTGCATCCCTGGTTCGAACCCCGGGTGATGACGTCTTTTGCCGATCTTTTACAGCAAGTGCCTACACGGGGAGCTGTAAGTATTAGTTAATCCACCTGATATCTCAGTCCAAACAGTGGCGCGATGGCTTGGCGCACTGTACGAGCTGATGATCGAGACTCTCTTTTGCATCCCTGGTTCGAACCCCGGGTGATGACGTCTTTTGCCGATCTTTTACAGCAAGTGCCTACACGGGGAGCTGTAAGTATTAGTTAATCCACCTAATATCTCAGTCCAAACAGTGGCGCGATGGCTTGGCGCACTGTACGAGCTGATGATCGAGACTCTCTTTTGCATCCCTGGTTCGAACCCCGGGTGATGACGTCTTTTGCCGATCTTTTACAGCAAGTGCCTACACGGGGAGCTGTAAGTATTAGTTAATCCACCTAATATCTCAGTCCAAACAGTGGCGCGATGGCTTGGCGCACTGTACGAGCTGATGATCGAGACTCTCTTTTGCATCCCTGGTTCGAACCCCGGGTGATGACGTCTTTTGCCGATCTTTTACAGCAAGTGCCTACACGGGGAGCTGTAAGTATTAGTTAATCCACCTAATATCTCAGTCCAAACAGTGGCGCGATGGCTTGGCGCACTGTACGAGCTGATGATCGAGACTCTCTTTTGCATCCCTGGTTCGAACCCCGGGTGATGACGTCTTTTGCCGATCTTTTACAGCAAGTGCCTACACGGGGAGCTGTAAGTATTAGTTAATCCACCTAATATCTCAGTCCAAACAGTGGCGCGATGGCTTGGCGCACTGTACGAGCTGATGATCGAGACTCTCTTTTGCATCCCTGGTTCGAACCCCGGGTGATGACGTCTTTTGCCGATCTTTTACAGCAAGTGCCTACACGGGGAGCTGTAAGTATTAGTTAATCCACCTGATATCTCAGTCCAAACAGTGGCGCGATGGCTTGGCGCACTGTACGAGCTGATGATCGAGACTCTCTTTTGCATCCCTGGTTCGAACCCCGGGTGATGACGTCTTTTGCCGATCTTTTACAGCAAGTGCCTACACGGGAGCTGTAAGTATTAGTTAATCCACCTGATATCTCAGTCCAGACAGTGGCGCGATGGCTTGGCGCACTGTACGAGCTGATGATCGAGACTCTCTTTTGCATCCCTGGTTCGAACCCCGGGTGATGACGTCTTTTGCCGATCTTTTACAGCAAGTGCCTACACGGGGAGCTGTAAGTATTAGTTAATCCACCTGATATCTCAGTCCAGACAGTGGCGCGATGGCTTGGCGCACTGTACGAGCTGATGATCGAGACTCTCTTTTGCATCCCTGGTTCGAACCCCGGGTGATGACGTCTTTTGCCGATCTTTTACAGCAAGTGCCTACACGGGGAGCTGTAAGTATTAGTTAATCCACCTGATATCTCAGTCCAGACAGTGGCGCGATGGCTTGGCGCACTGTACGAGCTGATGATCGAGACTCTCTTTTGCATCCCTGGTTCGAACCCCGGGTGATGACGTCTTTTGCCGATCTTTTACAGCAAGTGCCTACACGGGGAGCTGTAAGTATTAGTTAATCCTCCTAATATCTCAGTCCAGACAGTGGCGCGATGGCTTGGCGCACTGTACGAGCTGATGATCGAGACTCTCTTTTGCATCCCTGGTTCGAACCCCGGGTGATGACGTCTTTTGCCGATCTTTTACAGCAAGTGCCTACACGGGGAGCTGTAAGTATTAGTTAATCCTCCTAATATCTCAGTCCAGACAGTGGCGCGATGGCTTGGCGCACTGTACGAGCTGATGATCGAGACTCTCTTTTGCATCCCTGGTTCGAACCCCGGGTGATGACGTCTTTTGCCGATCTTTTGCAGCAAGTGCCTACACGGGGAGCTGTAAGTATTAGTTAATCCACCTAATATCTCAGTCCAGACAGTGGCGCGATGGCTTGGCGCACTGTACGAGCTGATGATCGAGACTCTCTTTTGCATCCCTGGTTCGAACCCCGGGTGATGACGTCTTTTGCCGATCTTTTGCAGCAAGTGCCTACACGGGGAGCTGTAAGTATTAGTTAATCCACCTAATATCTCAGTCCAGACAGTGGCGCGATGGCTTGGCGCACTGTACGAGCTGATGATCGAGACTCTCTTTTGCATCCCTGGTTCGAACCCCGGGTGATGACGTCTTTTGCCGATCTTTTGCAGCAAGTGCCTACACGGGGAGCTGTAAGTATTAGTTAATCCTCCTAATATCTCAGTCCAGACAGTGGCGCGATGGCTTGGCGCACTGTACGAGCTGATGATCGAGACTCTCTTTTGCATCCCTGGTTCGAACCCCGGGTGATGACGTCTTTTGCCGATCTTTTGCAGCAAGTGCCTACACGGGGAGCTGTAAGTATTAGTTAATCCTCCTAATATCTCAGTCCAGACAGTGGCGCGATGGCTTGGCGCACTGTACGAGCTGATGATCGAGACTCTCTTTTGCATCCCTGGTTCGAACCCCGGGTGATGACGTCTTTTGCCGATCTTTTGCAGCAAGTGCCTACACCGGGGAGCTGTAAGTATTAGTTAATCCACCTAATATCTCAGTCCAAACAGTGGCGCGATGGCTTGGCGCACTGTACGAGCTGATGATCGAGACTCTCTTTTGCATCCCTGGTTCGAACCCCGGGTGATGACGTCTTTTGCCGATCTTTTGCAGCAAGTGCCTACACCGGGGAGCTGTAAGTATTAGTTAATCCACCTAATATCTCAGTCCAAACAGTGGCGCGATGGCTTGGCGCACTGTACGAGCTGATGATCGAGACTCTCTTTTGCATCCCTGGTTCGAACCCCGGGTGATGACGTCTTTTGCCGATCTTTTGCAGCAAGTGCCTACACCGGGGAGCTGTAAGTATTAGTTAATCCACCTAATATCTCAGTCCAAACAGTGGCGCGAGGGCTTGGCGCACTGTACGAGCTGATGATCGAGACTCTCTTTTGCATCCCTGGTTCGAACCCCGGGTGATGACGTCTTTTGCCGATCTTTTACAGCAAGTGCCTACACCGGGGAGCTGTAAGTATTAGTTAATCCACCTAATATCTCAGTCCAGACAGTGGCGCGATGGCTTGGCGCACTGTACGAGCTGATGATCGAGACTCTCTTTTGCATCCCTGGTTCGAACCCCGGGTGATGACGTCTTTTGCCGATCTTTTACAGCAAGTGCCTACACCGGGGAGCTGTAAGTATTAGTTAATCCACCTAATATCTCAGTCCAGACAGTGGCGCGATGGCTTGGCGCACTGTACGAGCTGATGATCGAGACTCTCTTTTGCATCCCTGGTTCGAACCCCGGGTGATGACGTCTTTTGCCGATCTTTTACAGCAAGTGCCTACACCGGGGAGCTGTAAGTATTAGTTAATCCACCTAATATCTCAGTCCAGACAGTGGCGCGATGGCTTGGCGCACTGTACGAGCTGATGATCGAGACTCTCTTTTGCATCCCTGGTTCGAACCCCGGGTGATGACGTCTTTTGCCGATCTTTTACAGCAAGTGCCTACACCGGGGAGCTGTAAGTATTAGTTAATCCACCTAATATCTCAGTCCAGACAGTGGCGCGATGGCTTGGCGCACTGTACGAGCTGATGATCGAGACTCTCTTTTGCATCCCTGGTTCGAACCCCGGGTGATGACGTCTTTTGCCGATCTTTTACAGCAAGTGCCTACACCGGGGAGCTGTAAGTATTAGTTAATCCACCTAATATCTCAGTCCAGACAGTGGCGCGATGGCTTGGCGCACTGTACGAGCTGATGATCGAGACTCTCTTTTGCATCCCTGGTTCGAACCCCGGGTGATGACGTCTTTTGCCGATCTTTTACAGCAAGTGCCTACACCGGGGAGCTGTAAGTATTAGTTAATCCACCTAATATCTCAGTCCAGACAGTGGCGCGATGGCTTGGCGCACTGTACGAGCTGATGATCGAGACTCTCTTTTGCATCCCTGGTTCGAACCCCGGGTGATGACGTCTTTTGCCGATCTTTTACAGCAAGTGCCTACACCGGGGAGCTGTAAGTATTAGTTAATCCACCTAATATCTCAGTCCAGACAGTGGCGCGATGGCTTGGCGCACTGTACGAGCTGATGATCGAGACTCTCTTTTGCATCCCTGGTTCGAACCCCGGGTGATGACGTCTTTTGCCGATCTTTTACAGCAAGTGCCTACACCGGGGAGCTGTAAGTATTAGTTAATCCACCTAATATCTCAGTCCAGACAGTGGCGCGATGGCTTGGCGCACTGTACGAGCTGATGATCGAGACTCTCTTTTGCATCCCTGGTTCGAACCCCGGGTGATGACGTCTTTTGCCGATCTTTTACAGCAAGTGCCTACACCGGGGAGCTGTAAGTATTAGTTAATCCACCTAATATCTCAGTCCAGACAGTGGCGCGATGGCTTGGCGCACTGTACGAGCTGATGATCGAGACTCTCTTTTGCATCCCTGGTTCGAACCCCGGGTGATGACGTCTTTTGCCGATCTTTTACAGCAAGTGCCTACACCGGGGAGCTGTAAGTATTAGTTAATCCACCTAATATCTCAGTCCAGACAGTGGCGCGATGGCTTGGCGCACTGTACGAGCTGATGATCGAGACTCTCTTTTGCATCCCTGGTTCGAACCCCGGGTGATGACGTCTTTTGCCGATCTTTTACAGCAAGTGCCTACACCGGGGAGCTGTAAGTATTAGTTAATCCACCTAATATCTCAGTCCAGACAGTGGCGCGATGGCTTGGCGCACTGTACGAGCTGATGATCGAGACTCTCTTTTGCATCCCTGGTTCGAACCCCGGGTGATGACGTCTTTTGCCGATCTTTTACAGCAAGTGCCTACACCGGGGAGCTGTAAGTATTAGTTAATCCACCTAATATCTCAGTCCAGACAGTGGCGCGATGGCTTGGCGCACTGTACGAGCTGATGATCGAGACTCTCTTTTGCATCCCTGGTTCGAACCCCGGGTGATGACGTCTTTTGCCGATCTTTTACAGCAAGTGCCTACACCGGGGAGCTGTAAGTATTAGTTAATCCACCTAATATCTCAGTCCAGACAGTGGCGCGATGGCTTGGCGCACTGTACGAGCTGATGATCGAGACTCTCTTTTGCATCCCTGGTTCGAACCCCGGGTGATGACGTCTTTTGCCGATCTTTTACAGCAAGTGCCTACACCGGGGAGCTGTAAGTATTAGTTAATCCACCTAATATCTCAGTCCAGACAGTGGCGCGATGGCTTGGCGCACTGTACGAGCTGATGATCGAGACTCTCTTTTGCATCCCTGGTTCGAACCCCGGGTGATGACGTCTTTTGCCGATCTTTTACAGCAAGTGCCTACACCGGGGAGCTGTAAGTATTAGTTAATCCACCTAATATCTCAGTCCAGACAGTGGCGCGATGGCTTGGCGCACTGTACGAGCTGATGATCGAGACTCTCTTTTGCATCCCTGGTTCGAACCCCGGGTGATGACGTCTTTTGCCGATCTTTTACAGCAAGTGCCTACACCGGGGAGCTGTAAGTATTAGTTAATCCACCTAATATCTCAGTCCAGACAGTGGCGCGATGGCTTGGCGCACTGTACGAGCTGATGATCGAGACTCTCTTTTGCATCCCTGGTTCGAACCCCGGGTGATGACGTCTTTTGCCGATCTTTTACAGCAAGTGCCTACACCGGGGAGCTGTAAGTATTAGTTAATCCACCTAATATCTCAGTCCAGACAGTGGCGCGATGGCTTGGCGCACTGTACGAGCTGATGATCGAGACTCTCTTTTGCATCCCTGGTTCGAACCCCGGGTGATGACGTCTTTTGCCGATCTTTTACAGCAAGTGCCTACACCGGGGAGCTGTAAGTATTAGTTAATCCACCTAATATCTCAGTCCAGACAGTGGCGCGATGGCTTGGCGCACTGTACGAGCTGATGATCGAGACTCTCTTTTGCATCCCTGGTTCGAACCCCGGGTGATGACGTCTTTTGCCGATCTTTTGCAGCAAGTGCCTACACCGGGGAGCTGTAAGTATTAGTTAATCCACCTAATATCTCAGTCCAAACAGTGGCGCGATGGCTTGGCGCACTGTACGAGCTGATGATCGAGACTCTCTTTTGCATCCCTGGTTCGAACCCCGGGTGATGACGTCTTTTGCCGTTCTTTTAAAGCAAGTGCCTACACCGGGGAGCTGTAAGTATTAGTTAATCCACCTGATATCTCAGTCCAAACAGTGGCGCGATGGCTTGGCGCACTGTACGAGCTGATGATCGAGACTCTCTTTTGCATCCCTGGTTCGAACCCCGGGTGATGACGTCTTTTGCCGATCTTTTACAGCAAGTGCCTACACCGGGGAGCTGTAAGTATTAGTTAATCCACCTAATATCTCAGTCCAAACAGTGGCGCGATGGCTTGGCGCACTGTACGAGCTGATGATCGAGACTCTCTTTTGCATCCCTGGTTCGAACCCCGGGTGATGACGTCTTTTGCCGATCTTTTGCAGCAAGTGCCTACACCGGGGAGCTGTAAGTATTAGTTAATCCACCTAATATCTCAGTCCAAACAGTGGCGCGATGGCTTGGCGCACTGTACGAGCTGATGATCGAGACTCTCTTTTGCATCCCTGGTTCGAACCCCGGGTGATGACGTCTTTTGCCGATCTTTTACAGCAAGTGCCTACACCGGGGAGCTGTAAGTATTAGTTAATCCACCTAATATCTCAGTCCAAACAGTGGCGCGATGGCTTGGCGCACTGTACGAGCTGATGATCGAGACTCTCTTTTGCATCCCTGGTTCGAACCCCGGGTGATGACGTCTTTTGCCGATCTTTTACAGCAAGTGCCTACACCGGGGAGCTGTAAGTATTAGTTAATCCACCTAATATCTCAGTCCAAACAGTGGCGCGATGGCTTGGCGCACTGTACGAGCTGATGATCGAGACTCTCTTTTGCATCCCTGGTTCGAACCCCGAGTGATGACGTCTTTTGCCGATCTTTTACAGCAAGTGCCTACACGGGGGAGCTGTAAGTATTAGTTAATCCACCTAATATCTCAGTCCAAACAGTGGCGCGATGGCTTGGCGCACTGTACGAGCTGATGATCGAGACTCTCTTTTGCATCCCTGGTTCGAACCCCGGGTGATGACGTCTTTTGCCGATCTTTTACAGCAAGTGCCTACACGGGGGAGCTGTAAGTATTAGTTAATCCACCTAATATCTCAGTCCAAACAGTGGCGCGATGGCTTGGCGCACTGTACGAGCTGATGATCGAGACTCTCTTTTGCATCCCTGGTTCGAACCCCGGGTGATGACGTCTTTTGCCGATCTTTTACAGCAAGTGCCTACACGGGGGAGCTGTAAGTATTAGTTAATCCACCTAATATCTCAGTCCAAACAGTGGCGCGATGGCTTGGCGCACTGTACGAGCTGATGATCGAGACTCTCTTTTGCATCCCTGGTTCGAACCCCGGGTGATGACGTCTTTTGCCGATCTTTTACAGCAAGTGCCTACACGGGGGAGCTGTAAGTATTAGTTAATCCACCTAATATCTCAGTCCAAACAGTGGCGCGATGGCTTGGCGCACTGTACGAGCTGATGATCGAGACTCTCTTTTGCATCCCTGGTTCGAACCCCGGGTGATGACGTCTTTTGCCGATCTTTTACAGCAAGTGCCTACACGGGGGAGCTGTAAGTATTAGTTAATCCACCTAATATCTCAGTCCAAACAGTGGCGCGATGGCTTGGCGCACTGTACGAGCTGATGATCGAGACTCTCTTTTGCATCCCTGGTTCGAACCCCGGGTGATGACGTCTTTTGCCGATCTTTTACAGCAAGTGCCTACACGGGGGAGCTGTAAGTATTAGTTAATCCACCTAATATCTCAGTCCAAACAGTGGCGCGATGGCTTGGCGCACTGTACGAGCTGATGATCGAGACTCTCTTTTGCATCCCTGGTTCGAACCCCGGGTGATGACGTCTTTTGCCGATCTTTTACAGCAAGTGCCTACACGGGGGAGCTGTAAGTATTAGTTAATCCACCTAATATCTCAGTCCAAACAGTGGCGCGATGGCTTGGCGCACTGTACGAGCTGATGATCGAGACTCTCTTTTGCATCCCTGGTTCGAACCCCGGGTGATGACGTCTTTTGCCGATCTTTTACAGCAAGTGCCTACACGGGGGAGCTGTAAGTATTAGTTAATCCACCTAATATCTCAGTCCAAACAGTGGCGCGATGGCTTGGCGCACTGTACGAGCTGATGATCGAGACTCTCTTTTGCATCCCTGGTTCGAACCCCGGGTGATGACGTCTTTTGCCGATCTTTTACAGCAAGTGCCTACACGGGGAGCTGTAAGTATTAGTTAATCCACCTAATATCTCAGTCCAAACAGTGGCGCGATGGCTTGGCGCACTGTACGAGCTGATGATCGAGACTCTCTTTTGCATCCCTGGTTCGAACCCCGGGTGATGACGTCTTTTGCCTACACCGGGGAGCTGTAAGTATTAGTTAATCCACCTAATATCTCAGTCCAAACAGTGGCGCGATGGCTTGGCGCACTGTACGAGCTGATGATCGAGACTCTCTTTTGCATCCCTGGTTCGAACCCCGGGTGATGACGTCTTTTGCCGATCTTTTACAGCAAGTGCCTACACCGGGGAGCTGTAAGTATTAGTTAATCCACCTAATATCTCAGTCCAAACAGTGGCGCGAGGGCTTGGCGCACTGTACGAGCTGATGATCGAGACTCTCTTTTGCATCCCTGGTTCGAACCCCGGGTGATGACGTCTTTTGCCGATCTTTTACAGCAAGTGCCTACACCGGGGAGCTGTAAGTATTAGTTAATCCACCTAATATCTCAGTCCAAACAGTGGCGCGAGGGCTTGGCGCACTGTACGAGCTGATGATCGAGACTCTCTTTTGCATCCCTGGTTCGAACCCCGGGTGATGACGTCTTTTGCCGATCTTTTACAGCAAGTGCCTACACCGGGGAGCTGTAAGTATTAGTTAATCCACCTAATATCTCAGTCCAAACAGTGGCGCGAGGGCTTGGCGCACTGTACGAGCTGATGATCGAGACTCTCTTTTGCATCCCTGGTTCGAACCCCGGGTGATGACGTCTTTTGCCGATCTTTTACAGCAAGTGCCTACACCGGGGAGCTGTAAGTATTAGTTAATCCACCTAATATCTCAGTCCAAACAGTGGCGCGAGGGCTTGGCGCACTGTACGAGCTGATGATCGAGACTCTCTTTTGCATCCCTGGTTCGAACCCCGGGTGATGACGTCTTTTGCCGATCTTTTACAGCAAGTGCCTACACCGGGGAGCTGTAAGTATTAGTTAATCCACCTAATATCTCAGTCCAAACAGTGGCGCGAGGGCTTGGCGCACTGTACGAGCTGATGATCGAGACTCTCTTTTGCATCCCTGGTTCGAACCCCGGGTGATGACGTCTTTTGCCGATCTTTTACAGCAAGTGCCTACACCGGGGAGCTGTAAGTATTAGTTAATCCACCTAATATCTCAGTCCAAACAGTGGCGCGACGGCTTGGCGCACTGTACGAGCTGATGATCGAGACTCTCTTTTGCATCCCTGGTTCGAACCCCGGGTGATGACGTCTTTTGCCGATCTTTTACAGCAAGTGCCTACACGGGGAGCTGTAAGTATTAGTTAATCCACCTAATCTCGCAGTCCAAACAGTGGCGCGACGGCTTGGCGCACTGTACGAGCTGATGATCGAGACTCTCTTTTGCATCCCTGGTTCGAACCCCGGGTGATGACGTCTTTTGCCGATCTTTTACAGCAAGTGCCTACACGGGGAGCTGTAAGTATTAGTTAATCCACCTAATCTCTCAGCCCAAACAGTGGCGCGACGGCTTGGCGCACTGTACGAGCTGATGATCGAGACTCTCTTTTGCATCCCTGGTTCGAACCCCGGGTGATGACGTCTTTTGCCGATCTTTTACAGCAAGTGCCTACACGGGGAGCTGTAAGTATTAGTTAATCCACCTAATCTCTCAGCCCAAACAGTGGCGCGACGGCTTGGCGCACTGTACGAGCTGATGATCGAGACTCTCTTTTGCATCCCTGGTTCGAACCCCGGGTGATGACGTCTTTTGCCGATCTTTTACAGCAAGTGCCTACACGGGGAGCTGTAAGTATTAGTTAATCCACCTAATATCTCAGCCCAAACAGTGGCGCGACGGCTTGGCGCACTGTACGAGCTGATGATCGAGACTCTCTTTTGCATCCCTGGTTCGAACCCCGGGTGATGACGTCTTTTGCCGATCTTTTACAGCAAGTGCCTACACGGGGAGCTGTAAGTATTAGTTAATCCACCTAATATCTCAGCCCAAACAGTGGCGCGACGGCTTGGCGCACTGTACGAGCTGATGATCGAGACTCTCTTTTGCATCCCTGGTTCGAACCCCGGGTGATGACGTCTTTTGCCGATCTTTTACAGCAAGTGCCTACACGGGGAGCTGTAAGTATTAGTTAATCCACCTAATATCTCAGCCCAAACAGTGGCGCGACGGCTTGGCGCACTGTACGAGCTGATGATCGAGACTCTCTTTTGCATCCCTGGTTCGAACCCCGGGTGATGACGTCTTTTGCCGATCTTTTACAGCAAGTGCCTACACGGGGAGCTGTAAGTATTAGTTAATCCACCTAATATCTCAGCCCAAACAGTGGCGCGACGGCTTGGCGCACTGTACGAGCTGATGATCGAGACTCTCTTTTGCATCCCTGGTTCGAACCCCGGGTGATGACGTCTTTTGCCGATCTTTTACAGCAAGTGCCTACACGGGGAGCTGTAAGTATTAGTTAATCCACCTAATATCTCAGCCCAAACAGTGGCGCGACGGCTTGGCGCACTGTACGAGCTGATGATCGAGACTCTCTTTTGCATCCCTGGTTCGAACCCCGGGTGATGACGTCTTTTGCCGATCTTTTACAGCAAGTGCCTACACGGGGAGCTGTAAGTATTAGTTAATCCACCTAATCTCTCAGCCCAAACAGTGGCGCGACGGCTTGGCGCACTGTACGAGCTGATGATCGAGACTCTCTTTTGCATCCCTGGTTCGAACCCCGGGTGATGACGTCTTTTGCCGATCTTTTACAGCAAGTGCCTACACGGGGAGCTGTAAGTATTAGTTAATCCACCTAATCTCTCAGCCCAAACAGTGGCGCGACGGCTTGGCGCACTGTACGAGCTGATGATCGAGACTCTCTTTTGCATCCCTGGTTCGAACCCCGGGTGATGACGTCTTTTGCCGATCTTTTACAGCAAGTGCCTACACGGGGAGCTGTAAGTATTAGTTAATCCACCTAATCTCTCAGCCCAAACAGTGGCGCGACGGCTTGGCGCACTGTACGAGCTGATGATCGAGACTCTCTTTTGCATCCCTGGTTCGAACCCCGGGTGATGACGTCTTTTGCCGATCTTTTACAGCAAGTGCCTACACGGGGAGCTGTAAGTATTAGTTAATCCACCTAATCTCTCAGCCCAAACAGTGGCGCGACGGCTTGGCGCACTGTACGAGCTGATGATCGAGACTCTCTTTTGCATCCCTGGTTCGAACCCCGGGTGATGACGTCTTTTGCCGATCTTTTACAGCAAGTGCCTACACGGGGAGCTGTAAGTATTAGTTAATCCACCTAATCTCTCAGCCCAAACAGTGGCGCGACGGCTTGGCGCACTGTACGAGCTGATGATCGAGACTCTCTTTTGCATCCCTGGTTCGAACCCCGGGTGATGACGTCTTTTGCCGATCTTTTACAGCAAGTGCCTACACGGGGAGCTGTAAGTATTAGTTAATCCACCTAATCTCTCAGCCCAAACAGTGGCGCGACGGCTTGGCGCACTGTACGAGCTGATGATCGAGACTCTCTTTTGCATCCCTGGTTCGAACCCCGGGTGATGACGTCTTTTGCCGATCTTTTACAGCAAGTGCCTACACGGGGAGCTGTAAGTATTAGTTAATCCACCTAATCTCTCAGCCCAAACAGTGGCGCGACGGCTTGGCGCACTGTACGAGCTGATGATCGAGACTCTCTTTTGCATCCCTGGTTCGAACCCCGGGTGATGACGTCTTTTGCCGATCTTTTACAGCAAGTGCCTACACGGGGAGCTGTAAGTATTAGTTAATCCACCTAATCTCTCAGCCCAAACAGTGGCGCGACGGCTTGGCGCACTGTACGAGCTGATGATCGAGACTCTCTTTTGCATCCCTGGTTCGAACCCCGGGTGATGACGTCTTTTGCCGATCTTTTACAGCAAGTGCCTACACGGGGAGCTGTAAGTATTAGTTAATCCACCTAATCTCTCAGCCCAAACAGTGGCGCGACGGCTTGGCGCACTGTACGAGCTGATGATCGAGACTCTCTTTTGCATCCCTGGTTCGAACCCCGGGTGATGACGTCTTTTGCCGATCTTTTACAGCAAGTGCCTACACGGGGAGCTGTAAGTATTAGTTAATCCACCTAATCTCTCAGCCCAAACAGTGGCGCGACGGCTTGGCGCACTGTACGAGCTGATGATCGAGACTCTCTTTTGCATCCCTGGTTCGAACCCCGGGTGATGACGTCTTTTGCCGATCTTTTACAGCAAGTGCCTACACGGGGAGCTGTAAGTATTAGTTAATCCACCTAATCTCTCAGCCCAAACAGTGGCGCGACGGCTTGGCGCACTGTACGAGCTGATGATCGAGACTCTCTTTTGCATCCCTGGTTCGAACCCCGGGTGATGACGTCTTTTGCCGATCTTTTACAGCAAGTGCCTACACGGGGAGCTGTAAGTATTAGTTAATCCACCTAATCTCTCAGCCCAAACAGTGGCGCGACGGCTTGGCGCACTGTACGAGCTGATGATCGAGACTCTCTTTTGCATCCCTGGTTCGAACCCCGGGTGATGACGTCTTTTGCCGATCTTTTACAGCAAGTGCCTACACGGGGAGCTGTAAGTATTAGTTAATCCACCTAATCTCTCAGCCCAAACAGTGGCGCGACGGCTTGGCGCACTGTACGAGCTGATGATCGAGACTCTCTTTTGCATCCCTGGTTCGAACCCCGGGTGATGACGTCTTTTGCCGATCTTTTACAGCAAGTGCCTACACGGGGAGCTGTAAGTATTAGTTAATCCACCTAATCTCTCAGCCCAAACAGTGGCGCGACGGCTTGGCGCACTGTACGAGCTGATGATCGAGACTCTCTTTTGCATCCCTGGTTCGAACCCCGGGTGATGACGTCTTTTGCCGATCTTTTACAGCAAGTGCCTACACGGGGAGCTGTAAGTATTAGTTAATCCACCTAATCTCTCAGCCCAAACAGTGGCGCGACGGCTTGGCGCACTGTACGAGCTGATGATCGAGACTCTCTTTTGCATCCCTGGTTCGAACCCCGGGTGATGACGTCTTTTGCCGATCTTTTACAGCAAGTGCCTACACGGGGAGCTGTAAGTATTAGTTAATCCACCTAATCTCTCAGCCCAAACAGTGGCGCGACGGCTTGGCGCACTGTACGAGCTGATGATCGAGACTCTCTTTTGCATCCCTGGTTCGAACCCCGGGTGATGACGTCTTTTGCCGATCTTTTACAGCAAGTGCCTACACGGGGAGCTGTAAGTATTAGTTAATCCACCTAATCTCTCAGCCCAAACAGTGGCGCGACGGCTTGGCGCACTGTACGAGCTGATGATCGAGACTCTCTTTTGCATCCCTGGTTCGAACCCCGGGTGATGACGTCTTTTGCCGATCTTTTACAGCAAGTGCCTACACGGGGAGCTGTAAGTATTAGTTAATCCACCTAATCTCTCAGCCCAAACAGTGGCGCGACGGCTTGGCGCACTGTACGAGCTGATGATCGAGACTCTCTTTTGCATCCCTGGTTCGAACCCCGGGTGATGACGTCTTTTGCCGATCTTTTACAGCAAGTGCCTACACGGGGAGCTGTAAGTATTAGTTAATCCACCTAATCTCTCAGCCCAAACAGTGGCGCGACGGCTTGGCGCACTGTACGAGCTGATGATCGAGACTCTCTTTTGCATCCCTGGTTCGAACCCCGGGTGATGACGTCTTTTGCCGATCTTTTACAGCAAGTGCCTACACGGGGAGCTGTAAGTATTAGTTAATCCACCTAATCTCTCAGCCCAAACAGTGGCGCGACGGCTTGGCGCACTGTACGAGCTGATGATCGAGACTCTCTTTTGCATCCCTGGTTCGAACCCCGGGTGATGACGTCTTTTGCCGATCTTTTACAGCAAGTGCCTACACGGGGAGCTGTAAGTATTAGTTAATCCACCTAATCTCTCAGCCCAAACAGTGGCGCGACGGCTTGGCGCACTGTACGAGCTGATGATCGAGACTCTCTTTTGCATCCCTGGTTCGAACCCCGGGTGATGACGTCTTTTGCCGATCTTTTACAGCAAGTGCCTACACGGGGAGCTGTAAGTATTAGTTAATCCACCTAATCTCTCAGCCCAAACAGTGGCGCGACGGCTTGGCGCACTGTACGAGCTGATGATCGAGACTCTCTTTTGCATCCCTGGTTCGAACCCCGGGTGATGACGTCTTTTGCCGATCTTTTACAGCAAGTGCCTACACGGGGAGCTGTAAGTATTAGTTAATCCACCTAATCTCTCAGCCCAAACAGTGGCGCGACGGCTTGGCGCACTGTACGAGCTGATGATCGAGACTCTCTTTTGCATCCCTGGTTCGAACCCCGGGTGATGACGTCTTTTGCCGATCTTTTACAGCAAGTGCCTACACGGGGAGCTGTAAGTATTAGTTAATCCACCTAATCTCTCAGCCCAAACAGTGGCGCGACGGCTTGGCGCACTGTACGAGCTGATGATCGAGACTCTCTTTTGCATCCCTGGTTCGAACCCCGGGTGATGACGTCTTTTGCCGATCTTTTACAGCAAGTGCCTACACGGGGAGCTGTAAGTATTAGTTAATCCACCTAATCTCTCAGCCCAAACAGTGGCGCGACGGCTTGGCGCACTGTACGAGCTGATGATCGAGACTCTCTTTTGCATCCCTGGTTCGAACCCCGGGTGATGACGTCTTTTGCCGATCTTTTACAGCAAGTGCCTACACGGGGAGCTGTAAGTATTAGTTAATCCACCTAATCTCTCAGCCCAAACAGTGGCGCGACGGCTTGGCGCACTGTACGAGCTGATGATCGAGACTCTCTTTTGCATCCCTGGTTCGAACCCCGGGTGATGACGTCTTTTGCCGATCTTTTACAGCAAGTGCCTACACGGGGAGCTGTAAGTATTAGTTAATCCACCTAATCTCTCAGCCCAAACAGTGGCGCGACGGCTTGGCGCACTGTACGAGCTGATGATCGAGACTCTCTTTTGCATCCCTGGTTCGAACCCCGGGTGATGACGTCTTTTGCCGATCTTTTACAGCAAGTGCCTACACGGGGAGCTGTAAGTATTAGTTAATCCACCTAATCTCTCAGCCCAAACAGTGGCGCGACGGCTTGGCGCACTGTACGAGCTGATGATCGAGACTCTCTTTTGCATCCCTGGTTCGAACCCCGGGTGATGACGTCTTTTGCCGATCTTTTACAGCAAGTGCCTACACGGGGAGCTGTAAGTATTAGTTAATCCACCTAATCTCTCAGCCCAAACAGTGGCGCGACGGCTTGGCGCACTGTACGAGCTGATGATCGAGACTCTCTTTTGCATCCCTGGTTCGAACCCCGGGTGATGACGTCTTTTGCCGATCTTTTACAGCAAGTGCCTACACGGGGAGCTGTAAGTATTAGTTAATCCACCTAATCTCTCAGCCCAAACAGTGGCGCGACGGCTTGGCGCACTGTACGAGCTGATGATCGAGACTCTCTTTTGCATCCCTGGTTCGAACCCCGGGTGATGACGTCTTTTGCCGATCTTTTACAGCAAGTGCCTACACGGGGAGCTGTAAGTATTAGTTAATCCACCTAATCTCTCAGCCCAAACAGTGGCGCGACGGCTTGGCGCACTGTACGAGCTGATGATCGAGACTCTCTTTTGCATCCCTGGTTCGAACCCCGGGTGATGACGTCTTTTGCCGATCTTTTACAGCAAGTGCCTACACGGGGAGCTGTAAGTATTAGTTAATCCACCTAATATCTCAGCCCAAACAGTGGCGCGACGGCTTGGCGCACTGTACGAGCTGATGATCGAGACTCTCTTTTGCATCCCTGGTTCGAACCCCGGGTGATGACGTCTTTTGCCGATCTTTTACAGCAAGTGCCTACACGGGGAGCTGTAAGTATTAGTTAATCCACCTAATATCTCAGCCCAAACAGTGGCGCGACGGCTTGGCGCACTGTACGAGCTGATGATCGAGACTCTCTTTTGCATCCCTGGTTCGAACCCCGGGTGATGACGTCTTTTGCCGATCTTTTACAGCAAGTGCCTACACGGGGAGCTGTAAGTATTAGTTAATCCACCTAATATCTCAGCCCAAACAGTGGCGCGACGGCTTGGCGCACTGTACGAGCTGATGATCGAGACTCTCTTTTGCATCCCTGGTTCGAACCCCGGGTGATGACGTCTTTTGCCGATCTTTTACAGCAAGTGCCTACACGGGGAGCTGTAAGTATTAGTTAATCCACCTAATATCTCAGCCCAAACAGTGGCGCGACGGCTTGGCGCACTGTACGAGCTGATGATCGAGACTCTCTTTTGCATCCCTGGTTCGAACCCCGGGTGATGACGTCTTTTGCCGATCTTTTACAGCAAGTGCCTACACGGGGAGCTGTAAGTATTAGTTAATCCACCTAATCTCTCAGTCCAAACAGTGGCGCGACGGCTTGGCGCACTGTACGAGCTGATGATCGAGACTCTCTTTTGCATCCCTGGTTCGAACCCCGGGTGATGACGTCTTTTGCCGATCTTTTACAGCAAGTGCCTACACGGGGAGCTGTAAGTATTAGTTAATCCACCTAATCTCTCAGTCCAAACAGTGGCGCGACGGCTTGGCGCACTGTACGAGCTGATGATCGAGACTCTCTTTTGCATCCCTGGTTCGAACCCCGGGTGATGACGTCTTTTGCCGATCTTTTACAGCAAGTGCCTACACGGGGAGCTGTAAGTATTAGTTAATCCACCTAATCTCTCAGTCCAAACAGTGGCGCGACGGCTTGGCGCGCTGTACGAGCTGATGATCGAGACTCTCTTTTGCATCCCTGGTTCGAACCCCGGGTGATGACGTCTTTTGCCGATCTTTTACAGCAAGTGCCTACACGGGGAGCTGTAAGTATTAGTTAATCCACCTAATCTCTCAGTCCAAACAGTGGCGCGACGGCTTGGCGCGCTGTACGAGCTGATGATCGAGACTCTCTTTTGCATCCCTGGTTCGAACCCCGGGTGATGACGTCTTTTGCCGATCTTTTACAGCAAGTGCCTACACGGGGAGCTGTAAGTATTAGTTAATCCACCTAATCTCTCAGTCCAAACAGTGGCGCGACGGCTTGGCGCGCTGTACGAGCTGATGATCGAGACTCTCTTTTGCATCCCTGGTTCGAACCCCGGGTGATGACGTCTTTTGCCGATCTTTTACAGCAAGTGCCTACACGGGGAGCTGTAAGTATTAGTTAATCCACCTAATCTCTCAGTCCAAACAGTGGCGCGACGGCTTGGCGCGCTGTACGAGCTGATGATCGAGACTCTCTTTTGCATCCCTGGTTCGAACCCCGGGTGATGACGTCTTTTGCCGATCTTTTACAGCAAGTGCCTACACGGGGAGCTGTAAGTATTAGTTAATCCACCTAATCTCTCAGTCCAAACAGTGGCGCGACGGCTTGGCGCGCTGTACGAGCTGATGATCGAGACTCTCTTTTGCATCCCTGGTTCGAACCCCGGGTGATGACGTCTTTTGCCGATCTTTTACAGCAAGTGCCTACACGGGGAGCTGTAAGTATTAGTTAATCCACCTAATCTCTCAGTCCAAACAGTGGCGCGACGGCTTGGCGCGCTGTACGAGCTGATGATCGAGACTCTCTTTTGCATCCCTGGTTCGAACCCCGGGTGATGACGTCTTTTGCCGATCTTTTACAGCAAGTGCCTACACGGGGAGCTGTAAGTATTAGTTAATCCACCTAATCTCTCAGTCCAAACAGTGGCGCGACGGCTTGGCGCGCTGTACGAGCTGATGATCGAGACTCTCTTTTGCATCCCTGGTTCGAACCCCGGGTGATGACGTCTTTTGCCGATCTTTTACAGCAAGTGCCTACACGGGGAGCTGTAAGTATTAGTTAATCCACCTAATCTCTCAGTCCAAACAGTGGCGCGACGGCTTGGCGCGCTGTACGAGCTGATGATCGAGACTCTCTTTTGCATCCCTGGTTCGAACCCCGGGTGATGACGTCTTTTGCCGATCTTTTACAGCAAGTGCCTACACGGGGAGCTGTAAGTATTAGTTAATCCACCTAATCTCTCAGTCCAAACAGTGGCGCGACGGCTTGGCGCGCTGTACGAGCTGATGATCGAGACTCTCTTTTGCATCCCTGGTTCGAACCCCGGGTGATGACGTCTTTTGCCGATCTTTTACAGCAAGTGCCTACACGGGGAGCTGTAAGTATTAGTTAATCCACCTAATCTCTCAGTCCAAACAGTGGCGCGACGGCTTGGCGCGCTGTACGAGCTGATGATCGAGACTCTCTTTTGCATCCCTGGTTCGAACCCCGGGTGATGACGTCTTTTGCCGATCTTTTACAGCAAGTGCCTACACGGGGAGCTGTAAGTATTAGTTAATCCACCTAATCTCTCAGTCCAAACAGTGGCGCGACGGCTTGGCGCGCTGTACGAGCTGATGATCGAGACTCTCTTTTGCATCCCTGGTTCGAACCCCGGGTGATGACGTCTTTTGCCGATCTTTTACAGCAAGTGCCTACACGGGGAGCTGTAAGTATTAGTTAATCCACCTAATCTCTCAGTCCAAACAGTGGCGCGACGGCTTGGCGCGCTGTACGAGCTGATGATCGAGACTCTCTTTTGCATCCCTGGTTCGAACCCCGGGTGATGACGTCTTTTGCCGATCTTTTACAGCAAGTGCCTACACGGGGAGCTGTAAGTATTAGTTAATCCACCTAATCTCTCAGTCCAAACAGTGGCGCGACGGCTTGGCGCGCTGTACGAGCTGATGATCGAGACTCTCTTTTGCATCCCTGGTTCGAACCCCGGGTGATGACGTCTTTTGCCGATCTTTTACAGCAAGTGCCTACACGGGGAGCTGTAAGTATTAGTTAATCCACCTAATCTCTCAGTCCAAACAGTGGCGCGACGGCTTGGCGCGCTGTACGAGCTGATGATCGAGACTCTCTTTTGCATCCCTGGTTCGAACCCCGGGTGATGACGTCTTTTGCCGATCTTTTACAGCAAGTGCCTACACGGGGAGCTGTAAGTATTAGTTAATCCACCTAATCTCTCAGTCCAAACAGTGGCGCGACGGCTTGGCGCGCTGTACGAGCTGATGATCGAGACTCTCTTTTGCATCCCTGGTTCGAACCCCGGGTGATGACGTCTTTTGCCGATCTTTTACAGCAAGTGCCTACACGGGGAGCTGTAAGTATTAGTTAATCCACCTAATCTCTCAGTCCAAACAGTGGCGCGACGGCTTGGCGCGCTGTACGAGCTGATGATCGAGACTCTCTTTTGCATCCCTGGTTCGAACCCCGGGTGATGACGTCTTTTGCCGATCTTTTACAGCAAGTGCCTACACGGGGAGCTGTAAGTATTAGTTAATCCACCTAATCTCTCAGTCCAAACAGTGGCGCGACGGCTTGGCGCGCTGTACGAGCTGATGATCGAGACTCTCTTTTGCATCCCTGGTTCGAACCCCGGGTGATGACGTCTTTTGCCGATCTTTTACAGCAAGTGCCTACACGGGGAGCTGTAAGTATTAGTTAATCCACCTAATCTCTCAGTCCAAACAGTGGCGCGACGGCTTGGCGCGCTGTACGAGCTGATGATCGAGACTCTCTTTTGCATCCCTGGTTCGAACCCCGGGTGATGACGTCTTTTGCCGATCTTTTACAGCAAGTGCCTACACGGGGAGCTGTAAGTATTAGTTAATCCACCTAATCTCTCAGTCCAAACAGTGGCGCGACGGCTTGGCGCGCTGTACGAGCTGATGATCGAGACTCTCTTTTGCATCCCTGGTTCGAACCCCGGGTGATGACGTCTTTTGCCGATCTTTTACAGCAAGTGCCTACACGGGGAGCTGTAAGTATTAGTTAATCCACCTAATCTCTCAGTCCAAACAGTGGCGCGACGGCTTGGCGCGCTGTACGAGCTGATGATCGAGACTCTCTTTTGCATCCCTGGTTCGAACCCCGGGTGATGACGTCTTTTGCCGATCTTTTACAGCAAGTGCCTACACGGGGAGCTGTAAGTATTAGTTAATCCACCTAATCTCTCAGTCCAAACAGTGGCGCGACGGCTTGGCGCGCTGTACGAGCTGATGATCGAGACTCTCTTTTGCATCCCTGGTTCGAACCCCGGGTGATGACGTCTTTTGCCGATCTTTTACAGCAAGTGCCTACACGGGGAGCTGTAAGTATTAGTTAATCCACCTAATCTCTCAGTCCAAACAGTGGCGCGACGGCTTGGCGCGCTGTACGAGCTGATGATCGAGACTCTCTTTTGCATCCCTGGTTCGAACCCCGGGTGATGACGTCTTTTGCCGATCTTTTACAGCAAGTGCCTACACGGGGAGCTGTAAGTATTAGTTAATCCACCTAATCTCTCAGTCCAAACAGTGGCGCGACGGCTTGGCGCGCTGTACGAGCTGATGATCGAGACTCTCTTTTGCATCCCTGGTTCGAACCCCGGGTGATGACGTCTTTTGCCGATCTTTTACAGCAAGTGCCTACACGGGGAGCTGTAAGTATTAGTTAATCCACCTAATCTCTCAGTCCAAACAGTGGCGCGACGGCTTGGCGCGCTGTACGAGCTGATGATCGAGACTCTCTTTTGCATCCCTGGTTCGAACCCCGGGTGATGACGTCTTTTGCCGATCTTTTACAGCAAGTGCCTACACGGGGAGCTGTAAGTATTAGTTAATCCACCTAATCTCTCAGTCCAAACAGTGGCGCGACGGCTTGGCGCGCTGTACGAGCTGATGATCGAGACTCTCTTTTGCATCCCTGGTTCGAACCCCGGGTGATGACGTCTTTTGCCGATCTTTTACAGCAAGTGCCTACACGGGGAGCTGTAAGTATTAGTTAATCCACCTAATCTCTCAGTCCAAACAGTGGCGCGACGGCTTGGCGCGCTGTACGAGCTGATGATCGAGACTCTCTTTTGCATCCCTGGTTCGAACCCCGGGTGATGACGTCTTTTGCCGATCTTTTACAGCAAGTGCCTACACGGGGAGCTGTAAGTATTAGTTAATCCACCTAATCTCTCAGTCCAAACAGTGGCGCGACGGCTTGGCGCGCTGTACGAGCTGATGATCGAGACTCTCTTTTGCATCCCTGGTTCGAACCCCGGGTGATGACGTCTTTTGCCGATCTTTTACAGCAAGTGCCTACACGGGGAGCTGTAAGTATTAGTTAATCCACCTAATCTCTCAGTCCAAACAGTGGCGCGACGGCTTGGCGCGCTGTACGAGCTGATGATCGAGACTCTCTTTTGCATCCCTGGTTCGAACCCCGGGTGATGACGTCTTTTGCCGATCTTTTACAGCAAGTGCCTACACGGGGAGCTGTAAGTATTAGTTAATCCACCTAATCTCTCAGTCCAAACAGTGGCGCGACGGCTTGGCGCGCTGTACGAGCTGATGATCGAGACTCTCTTTTGCATCCCTGGTTCGAACCCCGGGTGATGACGTCTTTTGCCGATCTTTTACAGCAAGTGCCTACACGGGGAGCTGTAAGTATTAGTTAATCCACCTAATCTCTCAGTCCAAACAGTGGCGCGACGGCTTGGCGCGCTGTACGAGCTGATGATCGAGACTCTCTTTTGCATCCCTGGTTCGAACCCCGGGTGATGACGTCTTTTGCCGATCTTTTACAGCAAGTGCCTACACGGGGAGCTGTAAGTATTAGTTAATCCACCTAATCTCTCAGTCCAAACAGTGGCGCGACGGCTTGGCGCGCTGTACGAGCTGATGATCGAGACTCTCTTTTGCATCCCTGGTTCGAACCCCGGGTGATGACGTCTTTTGCCGATCTTTTACAGCAAGTGCCTACACGGGGAGCTGTAAGTATTAGTTAATCCACCTAATCTCTCAGTCCAAACAGTGGCGCGACGGCTTGGCGCGCTGTACGAGCTGATGATCGAGACTCTCTTTTGCATCCCTGGTTCGAACCCCGGGTGATGACGTCTTTTGCCGATCTTTTACAGCAAGTGCCTACACGGGGAGCTGTAAGTATTAGTTAATCCACCTAATCTCTCAGTCCAAACAGTGGCGCGACGGCTTGGCGCGCTGTACGAGCTGATGATCGAGACTCTCTTTTGCATCCCTGGTTCGAACCCCGGGTGATGACGTCTTTTGCCGATCTTTTACAGCAAGTGCCTACACGGGGAGCTGTAAGTATTAGTTAATCCACCTAATCTCTCAGTCCAAACAGTGGCGCGACGGCTTGGCGCGCTGTACGAGCTGATGATCGAGACTCTCTTTTGCATCCCTGGTTCGAACCCCGGGTGATGACGTCTTTTGCCGATCTTTTACAGCAAGTGCCTACACGGGGAGCTGTAAGTATTAGTTAATCCACCTAATCTCTCAGTCCAAACAGTGGCGCGACGGCTTGGCGCGCTGTACGAGCTGATGATCGAGACTCTCTTTTGCATCCCTGGTTCGAACCCCGGGTGATGACGTCTTTTGCCGATCTTTTACAGCAAGTGCCTACACGGGGAGCTGTAAGTATTAGTTAATCCACCTAATCTCTCAGTCCAAACAGTGGCGCGACGGCTTGGCGCGCTGTACGAGCTGATGATCGAGACTCTCTTTTGCATCCCTGGTTCGAACCCCGGGTGATGACGTCTTTTGCCGATCTTTTACAGCAAGTGCCTACACGGGGAGCTGTAAGTATTAGTTAATCCACCTAATCTCTCAGTCCAAACAGTGGCGCGACGGCTTGGCGCGCTGTACGAGCTGATGATCGAGACTCTCTTTTGCATCCCTGGTTCGAACCCCGGGTGATGACGTCTTTTGCCGATCTTTTACAGCAAGTGCCTACACGGGGAGCTGTAAGTATTAGTTAATCCACCTAATCTCTCAGTCCAAACAGTGGCGCGACGGCTTGGCGCGCTGTACGAGCTGATGATCGAGACTCTCTTTTGCATCCCTGGTTCGAACCCCGGGTGATGACGTCTTTTGCCGATCTTTTACAGCAAGTGCCTACACGGGGAGCTGTAAGTATTAGTTAATCCACCTAATCTCTCAGTCCAAACAGTGGCGCGACGGCTTGGCGCGCTGTACGAGCTGATGATCGAGACTCTCTTTTGCATCCCTGGTTCGAACCCCGGGTGATGACGTCTTTTGCCGATCTTTTACAGCAAGTGCCTACACGGGGAGCTGTAAGTATTAGTTAATCCACCTAATCTCTCAGTCCAAACAGTGGCGCGACGGCTTGGCGCGCTGTACGAGCTGATGATCGAGACTCTCTTTTGCATCCCTGGTTCGAACCCCGGGTGATGACGTCTTTTGCCGATCTTTTACAGCAAGTGCCTACACGGGGAGCTGTAAGTATTAGTTAATCCACCTAATCTCTCAGTCCAAACAGTGGCGCGACGGCTTGGCGCGCTGTACGAGCTGATGATCGAGACTCTCTTTTGCATCCCTGGTTCGAACCCCGGGTGATGACGTCTTTTGCCGATCTTTTACAGCAAGTGCCTACACGGGGAGCTGTAAGTATTAGTTAATCCACCTAATCTCTCAGTCCAAACAGTGGCGCGACGGCTTGGCGCGCTGTACGAGCTGATGATCGAGACTCTCTTTTGCATCCCTGGTTCGAACCCCGGGTGATGACGTCTTTTGCCGATCTTTTACAGCAAGTGCCTACACGGGGAGCTGTAAGTATTAGTTAATCCACCTAATCTCTCAGTCCAAACAGTGGCGCGACGGCTTGGCGCGCTGTACGAGCTGATGATCGAGACTCTCTTTTGCATCCCTGGTTCGAACCCCGGGTGATGACGTCTTTTGCCGATCTTTTACAGCAAGTGCCTACACGGGGAGCTGTAAGTATTAGTTAATCCACCTAATCTCTCAGTCCAAACAGTGGCGCGACGGCTTGGCGCGCTGTACGAGCTGATGATCGAGACTCTCTTTTGCATCCCTGGTTCGAACCCCGGGTGATGACGTCTTTTGCCGATCTTTTACAGCAAGTGCCTACACGGGGAGCTGTAAGTATTAGTTAATCCACCTAATCTCTCAGTCCAAACAGTGGCGCGACGGCTTGGCGCGCTGTACGAGCTGATGATCGAGACTCTCTTTTGCATCCCTGGTTCGAACCCCGGGTGATGACGTCTTTTGCCGATCTTTTACAGCAAGTGCCTACACGGGGAGCTGTAAGTATTAGTTAATCCACCTAATCTCTCAGTCCAAACAGTGGCGCGACGGCTTGGCGCGCTGTACGAGCTGATGATCGAGACTCTCTTTTGCATCCCTGGTTCGAACCCCGGGTGATGACGTCTTTTGCCGATCTTTTACAGCAAGTGCCTACACGGGGAGCTGTAAGTATTAGTTAATCCACCTAATCTCTCAGTCCAAACAGTGGCGCGACGGCTTGGCGCGCTGTACGAGCTGATGATCGAGACTCTCTTTTGCATCCCTGGTTCGAACCCCGGGTGATGACGTCTTTTGCCGATCTTTTACAGCAAGTGCCTACACGGGGAGCTGTAAGTATTAGTTAATCCACCTAATCTCTCAGTCCAAACAGTGGCGCGACGGCTTGGCGCGCTGTACGAGCTGATGATCGAGACTCTCTTTTGCATCCCTGGTTCGAACCCCGGGTGATGACGTCTTTTGCCGATCTTTTACAGCAAGTGCCTACACGGGGAGCTGTAAGTATTAGTTAATCCACCTAATCTCTCAGTCCAAACAGTGGCGCGACGGCTTGGCGCGCTGTACGAGCTGATGATCGAGACTCTCTTTTGCATCCCTGGTTCGAACCCCGGGTGATGACGTCTTTTGCCGATCTTTTACAGCAAGTGCCTACACGGGGAGCTGTAAGTATTAGTTAATCCACCTAATCTCTCAGTCCAAACAGTGGCGCGACGGCTTGGCGCGCTGTACGAGCTGATGATCGAGACTCTCTTTTGCATCCCTGGTTCGAACCCCGGGTGATGACGTCTTTTGCCGATCTTTTACAGCAAGTGCCTACACGGGGAGCTGTAAGTATTAGTTAATCCACCTAATCTCTCAGTCCAAACAGTGGCGCGACGGCTTGGCGCGCTGTACGAGCTGATGATCGAGACTCTCTTTTGCATCCCTGGTTCGAACCCCGGGTGATGACGTCTTTTGCCGATCTTTTACAGCAAGTGCCTACACGGGGAGCTGTAAGTATTAGTTAATCCACCTAATCTCTCAGTCCAAACAGTGGCGCGACGGCTTGGCGCGCTGTACGAGCTGATGATCGAGACTCTCTTTTGCATCCCTGGTTCGAACCCCGGGTGATGACGTCTTTTGCCGATCTTTTACAGCAAGTGCCTACACGGGGAGCTGTAAGTATTAGTTAATCCACCTAATCTCTCAGTCCAAACAGTGGCGCGACGGCTTGGCGCGCTGTACGAGCTGATGATCGAGACTCTCTTTTGCATCCCTGGTTCGAACCCCGGGTGATGACGTCTTTTGCCGATCTTTTACAGCAAGTGCCTACACGGGGAGCTGTAAGTATTAGTTAATCCACCTAATCTCTCAGTCCAAACAGTGGCGCGACGGCTTGGCGCGCTGTACGAGCTGATGATCGAGACTCTCTTTTGCATCCCTGGTTCGAACCCCGGGTGATGACGTCTTTTGCCGATCTTTTACAGCAAGTGCCTACACGGGGAGCTGTAAGTATTAGTTAATCCACCTAATCTCTCAGTCCAAACAGTGGCGCGACGGCTTGGCGCGCTGTACGAGCTGATGATCGAGACTCTCTTTTGCATCCCTGGTTCGAACCCCGGGTGATGACGTCTTTTGCCGATCTTTTACAGCAAGTGCCTACACGGGGAGCTGTAAGTATTAGTTAATCCACCTAATCTCTCAGTCCAAACAGTGGCGCGACGGCTTGGCGCGCTGTACGAGCTGATGATCGAGACTCTCTTTTGCATCCCTGGTTCGAACCCCGGGTGATGACGTCTTTTGCCGATCTTTTACAGCAAGTGCCTACACGGGGAGCTGTAAGTATTAGTTAATCCACCTAATCTCTCAGTCCAAACAGTGGCGCGACGGCTTGGCGCGCTGTACGAGCTGATGATCGAGACTCTCTTTTGCATCCCTGGTTCGAACCCCGGGTGATGACGTCTTTTGCCGATCTTTTACAGCAAGTGCCTACACGGGGAGCTGTAAGTATTAGTTAATCCACCTAATCTCTCAGTCCAAACAGTGGCGCGACGGCTTGGCGCGCTGTACGAGCTGATGATCGAGACTCTCTTTTGCATCCCTGGTTCGAACCCCGGGTGATGACGTCTTTTGCCGATCTTTTACAGCAAGTGCCTACACGGGGAGCTGTAAGTATTAGTTAATCCACCTAATCTCTCAGTCCAAACAGTGGCGCGACGGCTTGGCGCGCTGTACGAGCTGATGATCGAGACTCTCTTTTGCATCCCTGGTTCGAACCCCGGGTGATGACGTCTTTTGCCGATCTTTTACAGCAAGTGCCTACACGGGGAGCTGTAAGTATTAGTTAATCCACCTAATCTCTCAGTCCAAACAGTGGCGCGACGGCTTGGCGCGCTGTACGAGCTGATGATCGAGACTCTCTTTTGCATCCCTGGTTCGAACCCCGGGTGATGACGTCTTTTGCCGATCTTTTACAGCAAGTGCCTACACGGGGAGCTGTAAGTATTAGTTAATCCACCTAATCTCTCAGTCCAAACAGTGGCGCGACGGCTTGGCGCGCTGTACGAGCTGATGATCGAGACTCTCTTTTGCATCCCTGGTTCGAACCCCGGGTGATGACGTCTTTTGCCGATCTTTTACAGCAAGTGCCTACACGGGGAGCTGTAAGTATTAGTTAATCCACCTAATCTCTCAGTCCAAACAGTGGCGCGACGGCTTGGCGCGCTGTACGAGCTGATGATCGAGACTCTCTTTTGCATCCCTGGTTCGAACCCCGGGTGATGACGTCTTTTGCCGATCTTTTACAGCAAGTGCCTACACGGGGAGCTGTAAGTATTAGTTAATCCACCTAATCTCTCAGTCCAAACAGTGGCGCGACGGCTTGGCGCGCTGTACGAGCTGATGATCGAGACTCTCTTTTGCATCCCTGGTTCGAACCCCGGGTGATGACGTCTTTTGCCGATCTTTTACAGCAAGTGCCTACACGGGGAGCTGTAAGTATTAGTTAATCCACCTAATCTCTCAGTCCAAACAGTGGCGCGACGGCTTGGCGCGCTGTACGAGCTGATGATCGAGACTCTCTTTTGCATCCCTGGTTCGAACCCCGGGTGATGACGTCTTTTGCCGATCTTTTACAGCAAGTGCCTACACGGGGAGCTGTAAGTATTAGTTAATCCACCTAATCTCTCAGTCCAAACAGTGGCGCGACGGCTTGGCGCGCTGTACGAGCTGATGATCGAGACTCTCTTTTGCATCCCTGGTTCGAACCCCGGGTGATGACGTCTTTTGCCGATCTTTTACAGCAAGTGCCTACACGGGGAGCTGTAAGTATTAGTTAATCCACCTAATCTCTCAGTCCAAACAGTGGCGCGACGGCTTGGCGCGCTGTACGAGCTGATGATCGAGACTCTCTTTTGCATCCCTGGTTCGAACCCCGGGTGATGACGTCTTTTGCCGATCTTTTACAGCAAGTGCCTACACGGGGAGCTGTAAGTATTAGTTAATCCACCTAATCTCTCAGTCCAAACAGTGGCGCGACGGCTTGGCGCGCTGTACGAGCTGATGATCGAGACTCTCTTTTGCATCCCTGGTTCGAACCCCGGGTGATGACGTCTTTTGCCGATCTTTTACAGCAAGTGCCTACACGGGGAGCTGTAAGTATTAGTTAATCCACCTAATCTCTCAGTCCAAACAGTGGCGCGACGGCTTGGCGCGCTGTACGAGCTGATGATCGAGACTCTCTTTTGCATCCCTGGTTCGAACCCCGGGTGATGACGTCTTTTGCCGATCTTTTACAGCAAGTGCCTACACGGGGAGCTGTAAGTATTAGTTAATCCACCTAATCTCTCAGTCCAAACAGTGGCGCGACGGCTTGGCGCGCTGTACGAGCTGATGATCGAGACTCTCTTTTGCATCCCTGGTTCGAACCCCGGGTGATGACGTCTTTTGCCGATCTTTTACAGCAAGTGCCTACACGGGGAGCTGTAAGTATTAGTTAATCCACCTAATCTCTCAGTCCAAACAGTGGCGCGACGGCTTGGCGCGCTGTACGAGCTGATGATCGAGACTCTCTTTTGCATCCCTGGTTCGAACCACGGGTGATGACGTCTTTTGCCGATCTTTTACAGCAAGTGCCTACACGGGGAGCTGTAAGTATTAGTTAATCCACCTAATCTCTCAGTCCAAACAGTGGCGCGATGGCTTGGCGCGCTGTACGAGCTGATGATCGAGACTCTCTTTTGCATCCCTGGTTCGAACCCCGGGTGATGACGTCTTTTGCCGATCTTTTACAGCAAGTGCCTACACGGGGAGCTGTAAGTATTAGTTAATCCACCTAATCTCTCAGTCCAAACAGTGGCGCGATGGCTTGGCGCGCTGTACGAGCTGATGATCGAGACTCTCTTTTGCATCCCTGGTTCGAACCCCGGGTGATGACGTCTTTTGCCGATCTTTTACAGCAAGTGCCTACACGGGGAGCTGTAAGTATTAGTTAATCCACCTAATCTCTCAGTCCAAACAGTGGCGCGATGGCTTGGCGCGCTGTACGAGCTGATGATCGAGACTCTCTTTTGCATCCCTGGTTCGAACCCCGGGTGATGACGTCTTTTGCCGATCTTTTACAGCAAGTGCCTACACGGGGAGCTGTAAGTATTAGTTAATCCACCTAATCTCTCAGTCCAAACAGTGGCGCGATGGCTTGGCGCGCTGTACGAGCTGATGATCGAGACTCTCTTTTGCATCCCTGGTTCGAACCCCGGGTGATGACGTCTTTTGCCGATCTTTTACAGCAAGTGCCTACACGGGGAGCTGTAAGTATTAGTTAATCCACCTAATCTCTCAGTCCAAACAGTGGCGCGATGGCTTGGCGCGCTGTACGAGCTGATGATCGAGACTCTCTTTTGCATCCCTGGTTCGAACCCCGGGTGATGACGTCTTTTGCCGATCTTTTACAGCAAGTGCCTACACGGGGAGCTGTAAGTATTAGTTAATCCACCTAATCTCTCAGTCCAAACAGTGGCGCGATGGCTTGGCGCGCTGTACGAGCTGATGATCGAGACTCTCTTTTGCATCCCTGGTTCGAACCCCGGGTGATGACGTCTTTTGCCGATCTTTTACAGCAAGTGCCTACACGGGGAGCTGTAAGTATTAGTTAATCCACCTAATCTCTCAGTCCAAACAGTGGCGCGATGGCTTGGCGCGCTGTACGAGCTGATGATCGAGACTCTCTTTTGCATCCCTGGTTCGAACCCCGGGTGATGACGTCTTTTGCCGATCTTTTACAGCAAGTGCCTACACGGGGAGCTGTAAGTATTAGTTAATCCACCTAATCTCTCAGTCCAAACAGTGGCGCGATGGCTTGGCGCGCTGTACGAGCTGATGATCGAGACTCTCTTTTGCATCCCTGGTTCGAACCCCGGGTGATGACGTCTTTTGCCGATCTTTTACAGCAAGTGCCTACACGGGGAGCTGTAAGTATTAGTTAATCCACCTAATCTCTCAGTCCAAACAGTGGCGCGATGGCTTGGCGCGCTGTACGAGCTGATGATCGAGACTCTCTTTTGCATCCCTGGTTCGAACCCCGGGTGATGACGTCTTTTGCCGATCTTTTACAGCAAGTGCCTACACGGGGAGCTGTAAGTATTAGTTAATCCACCTAATCTCTCAGTCCAAACAGTGGCGCGATGGCTTGGCGCGCTGTACGAGCTGATGATCGAGACTCTCTTTTGCATCCCTGGTTCGAACCCCGGGTGATGACGTCTTTTGCCGATCTTTTACAGCAAGTGCCTACACGGGGAGCTGTAAGTATTAGTTAATCCACCTAATCTCTCAGTCCAAACAGTGGCGCGATGGCTTGGCGCGCTGTACGAGCTGATGATCGAGACTCTCTTTTGCATCCCTGGTTCGAACCCCGGGTGATGACGTCTTTTGCCGATCTTTTACAGCAAGTGCCTACACGGGGAGCTGTAAGTATTAGTTAATCCACCTAATCTCTCAGTCCAAACAGTGGCGCGATGGCTTGGCGCGCTGTACGAGCTGATGATCGAGACTCTCTTTTGCATCCCTGGTTCGAACCCCGGGTGATGACGTCTTTTGCCGATCTTTTACAGCAAGTGCCTACACGGGGAGCTGTAAGTATTAGTTAATCCACCTAATCTCTCAGTCCAAACAGTGGCGCGATGGCTTGGCGCGCTGTACGAGCTGATGATCGAGACTCTCTTTTGCATCCCTGGTTCGAACCCCGGGTGATGACGTCTTTTGCCGATCTTTTACAGCAAGTGCCTACACGGGGAGCTGTAAGTATTAGTTAATCCACCTAATCTCTCAGTCCAAACAGTGGCGCGATGGCTTGGCGCGCTGTACGAGCTGATGATCGAGACTCTCTTTTGCATCCCTGGTTCGAACCCCGGGTGATGACGTCTTTTGCCGATCTTTTACAGCAAGTGCCTACACGGGGAGCTGTAAGTATTAGTTAATCCACCTAATCTCTCAGTCCAAACAGTGGCGCGATGGCTTGGCGCGCTGTACGAGCTGATGATCGAGACTCTCTTTTGCATCCCTGGTTCGAACCCCGGGTGATGACGTCTTTTGCCGATCTTTTACAGCAAGTGCCTACACGGGGAGCTGTAAGTATTAGTTAATCCACCTAATCTCTCAGTCCAAACAGTGGCGCGATGGCTTGGCGCGCTGTACGAGCTGATGATCGAGACTCTCTTTTGCATCCCTGGTTCGAACCCCGGGTGATGACGTCTTTTGCCGATCTTTTACAGCAAGTGCCTACACGGGGAGCTGTAAGTATTAGTTAATCCACCTAATCTCTCAGTCCAAACAGTGGCGCGATGGCTTGGCGCGCTGTACGAGCTGATGATCGAGACTCTCTTTTGCATCCCTGGTTCGAACCCCGGGTGATGACGTCTTTTGCCGATCTTTTACAGCAAGTGCCTACACGGGGAGCTGTAAGTATTAGTTAATCCACCTAATCTCTCAGTCCAAACAGTGGCGCGATGGCTTGGCGCGCTGTACGAGCTGATGATCGAGACTCTCTTTTGCATCCCTGGTTCGAACCCCGGGTGATGACGTCTTTTGCCGATCTTTTACAGCAAGTGCCTACACGGGGAGCTGTAAGTATTAGTTAATCCACCTAATCTCTCAGTCCAAACAGTGGCGCGATGGCTTGGCGCGCTGTACGAGCTGATGATCGAGACTCTCTTTTGCATCCCTGGTTCGAACCCCGGGTGATGACGTCTTTTGCCGATCTTTTACAGCAAGTGCCTACACGGGGAGCTGTAAGTATTAGTTAATCCACCTAATCTCTCAGTCCAAACAGTGGCGCGATGGCTTGGCGCGCTGTACGAGCTGATGATCGAGACTCTCTTTTGCATCCCTGGTTCGAACCCCGGGTGATGACGTCTTTTGCCGATCTTTTACAGCAAGTGCCTACACGGGGAGCTGTAAGTATTAGTTAATCCACCTAATCTCTCAGTCCAAACAGTGGCGCGATGGCTTGGCGCGCTGTACGAGCTGATGATCGAGACTCTCTTTTGCATCCCTGGTTCGAACCCCGGGTGATGACGTCTTTTGCCGATCTTTTACAGCAAGTGCCTACACGGGGAGCTGTAAGTATTAGTTAATCCACCTAATCTCTCAGTCCAAACAGTGGCGCGATGGCTTGGCGCGCTGTACGAGCTGATGATCGAGACTCTCTTTTGCATCCCTGGTTCGAACCCCGGGTGATGACGTCTTTTGCCGATCTTTTACAGCAAGTGCCTACACGGGGAGCTGTAAGTATTAGTTAATCCACCTAATCTCTCAGTCCAAACAGTGGCGCGATGGCTTGGCGCGCTGTACGAGCTGATGATCGAGACTCTCTTTTGCATCCCTGGTTCGAACCCCGGGTGATGACGTCTTTTGCCGATCTTTTACAGCAAGTGCCTACACGGGGAGCTGTAAGTATTAGTTAATCCACCTAATCTCTCAGTCCAAACAGTGGCGCGATGGCTTGGCGCGCTGTACGAGCTGATGATCGAGACTCTCTTTTGCATCCCTGGTTCGAACCCCGGGTGATGACGTCTTTTGCCGATCTTTTACAGCAAGTGCCTACACGGGGAGCTGTAAGTATTAGTTAATCCACCTAATATCTCAGTCCAAACAGTGGCGCGATGGCTTGGCGCGCTGTACGAGCTGATGATCGAGACTCTCTTTTGCATCCCTGGTTCGAACCCCGGGTGATGACGTCTTTTGCCGATCTTTTACAGCAAGTGCCTACACGGGGAGCTGTAAGTATTAGTTAATCCACCTAATATCTCAGTCCAAACAGTGGCGCGATGGCTTGGCGCGCTGTACGAGCTGATGATCGAGACTCTCTTTTGCATCCCTGGTTCGAACCCCGGGTGATGACGTCTTTTGCCGATCTTTTACAGCAAGTGCCTACACGGGGAGCTGTAAGTATTAGTTAATCCACCTAATATCTCAGTCCAAACAGTGGCGCGATGGCTTGGCGCGCTGTACGAGCTGATGATCGAGACTCTCTTTTGCATCCCTGGTTCGAACCCCGGGTGATGACGTCTTTTGCCGATCTTTTACAGCAAGTGCCTACACGGGGAGCTGTAAGTATTAGTTAATCCACCTAATATCTCAGTCCAAACAGTGGCGCGATGGCTTGGCGCGCTGTACGAGCTGATGATCGAGACTCTCTTTTGCATCCCTGGTTCGAACCCCGGGTGATGACGTCTTTTGCCGATCTTTTACAGCAAGTGCCTACACGGGGAGCTGTAAGTATTAGTTAATCCACCTAATATCTCAGTCCAAACAGTGGCGCGATGGCTTGGCGCGCTGTACGAGCTGATGATCGAGACTCTCTTTTGCATCCCTGGTTCGAACCCCGGGTGATGACGTCTTTTGCCGATCTTTTACAGCAAGTGCCTACACGGGGAGCTGTAAGTATTAGTTAATCCACCTAATATCTCAGTCCAAACAGTGGCGCGATGGCTTGGCGCGCTGTACGAGCTGATGATCGAGACTCTCTTTTGCATCCCTGGTTCGAACCCCGGGTGATGACGTCTTTTGCCGATCTTTTACAGCAAGTGCCTACACGGGGAGCTGTAAGTATTAGTTAATCCACCTAATATCTCAGTCCAAACAGTGGCGCGATGGCTTGGCGCGCTGTACGAGCTGATGATCGAGACTCTCTTTTGCATCCCTGGTTCGAACCCCGGGTGATGACGTCTTTTGCCGATCTTTTACAGCAAGTGCCTACACGGGGAGCTGTAAGTATTAGTTAATCCACCTAATATCTCAGTCCAAACAGTGGCGCGATGGCTTGGCGCGCTGTACGAGCTGATGATCGAGACTCTCTTTTGCATCCCTGGTTCGAACCCCGGGTGATGACGTCTTTTGCCGATCTTTTACAGCAAGTGCCTACACGGGGAGCTGTAAGTATTAGTTAATCCACCTAATATCTCAGTCCAAACAGTGGCGCGATGGCTTGGCGCGCTGTACGAGCTGATGATCGAGACTCTCTTTTGCATCCCTGGTTCGAACCCCGGGTGATGACGTCTTTTGCCGATCTTTTACAGCAAGTGCCTACACGGGGAGCTGTAAGTATTAGTTAATCCACCTAATATCTCAGTCCAAACAGTGGCGCGATGGCTTGGCGCGCTGTACGAGCTGATGATCGAGACTCTCTTTTGCATCCCTGGTTCGAACCCCGGGTGATGACGTCTTTTGCCGATCTTTTACAGCAAGTGCCTACACGGGGAGCTGTAAGTATTAGTTAATCCACCTAATATCTCAGTCCAAACAGTGGCGCGATGGCTTGGCGCGCTGTACGAGCTGATGATCGAGACTCTCTTTTGCATCCCTGGTTCGAACCCCGGGTGATGACGTCTTTTGCCGATCTTTTACAGCAAGTGCCTACACGGGGAGCTGTAAGTATTAGTTAATCCACCTAATATCTCAGTCCAAACAGTGGCGCGATGGCTTGGCGCGCTGTACGAGCTGATGATCGAGACTCTCTTTTGCATCCCTGGTTCGAACCCCGGGTGATGACGTCTTTTGCCGATCTTTTACAGCAAGTGCCTACACGGGGAGCTGTAAGTATTAGTTAATCCACCTAATATCTCAGTCCAAACAGTGGCGCGATGGCTTGGCGCGCTGTACGAGCTGATGATCGAGACTCTCTTTTGCATCCCTGGTTCGAACCCCGGGTGATGACGTCTTTTGCCGATCTTTTACAGCAAGTGCCTACACGGGGAGCTGTAAGTATTAGTTAATCCACCTAATATCTCAGTCCAAACAGTGGCGCGATGGCTTGGCGCGCTGTACGAGCTGATGATCGAGACTCTCTTTTGCATCCCTGGTTCGAACCCCGGGTGATGACGTCTTTTGCCGATCTTTTACAGCAAGTGCCTACACGGGGAGCTGTAAGTATTAGTTAATCCACCTAATATCTCAGTCCAAACAGTGGCGCGATGGCTTGGCGCGCTGTACGAGCTGATGATCGAGACTCTCTTTTGCATCCCTGGTTCGAACCCCGGGTGATGACGTCTTTTGCCGATCTTTTACAGCAAGTGCCTACACGGGGAGCTGTAAGTATTAGTTAATCCACCTAATATCTCAGTCCAAACAGTGGCGCGATGGCTTGGCGCGCTGTACGAGCTGATGATCGAGACTCTCTTTTGCATCCCTGGTTCGAACCCCGGGTGATGACGTCTTTTGCCGATCTTTTACAGCAAGTGCCTACACGGGGAGCTGTAAGTATTAGTTAATCCACCTAATATCTCAGTCCAAACAGTGGCGCGATGGCTTGGCGCACTGTACGAGCTGATGATCGAGACTCTCTTTTGCATCCCTGGTTCGAACCCCGGGTGATGACGTCTTTTGCCGATCTTTTACAGCAAGTGCCTACACGGGGAGCTGTAAGTATTAGTTAATCCACCTAATATCTCAGTCCAAACAGTGGCGCGATGGCTTGGCGCACTGTACGAGCTGATGATCGAGACTCTCTTTTGCATCCCTGGTTCGAACCCCGGGTGATGACGTCTTTTGCCGATCTTTTACAGCAAGTGCCTACACGGGGAGCTGTAAGTATTAGTTAATCCACCTAATATCTCAGTCCAAACAGTGGCGCGATGGCTTGGCGCACTGTACGAGCTGATGATCGAGGCTCTCTTTTGCATCCCTGGTTCGAACCCCGGGTGATGACGTCTTTTGCCGATCTTTTACAGCAAGTGCCTACACGGGGAGCTGTAAGTATTAGTTAATCCACCTAATATCTCAGTCCAAACAGTGGCGCGATGGCTTGGCGCACTGTACGAGCTGATGATCGAGGCTCTCTTTTGCATCCCTGGTTCGAACCCCGGGTGATGACGTCTTTTGCCGATCTTTTACAGCAAGTGCCTACACGGGGAGCTGTAAGTATTAGTTAATCCACCTAATATCTCAGTCCAAACAGTGGCGCGATGGCTTGGCGCACTGTACGAGCTGATGATCGAGGCTCTCTTTTGCATCCCTGGTTCGAACCCCGGGTGATGACGTCTTTTGCCGATCTTTTACAGCAAGTGCCTACACGGGGAGCTGTAAGTATTAGTTAATCCACCTAATATCTCAGTCCAAACAGTGGCGCGATGGCTTGGCGCACTGTACGAGCTGATGATCGAGGCTCTCTTTTGCATCCCTGGTTCGAACCCCGGGTGATGACGTCTTTTGCCGATCTTTTACAGCAAGTGCCTACACGGGGAGCTGTAAGTATTAGTTAATCCACCTAATATCTCAGTCCAAACAGTGGCGCGATGGCTTGGCGCACTGTACGAGCTGATGATCGAGGCTCTCTTTTGCATCCCTGGTTCGAACCCCGGGTGATGACGTCTTTTGCCGATCTTTTACAGCAAGTGCCTACACGGGGAGCTGTAAGTATTAGTTAATCCACCTAATATCTCAGTCCAAACAGTGGCGCGATGGCTTGGCGCACTGTACGAGCTGATGATCGAGGCTCTCTTTTGCATCCCTGGTTCGAACCCCGGGTGATGACGTCTTTTGCCGATCTTTTACAGCAAGTGCCTACACGGGGAGCTGTAAGTATTAGTTAATCCACCTAATATCTCAGTCCAAACAGTGGCGCGATGGCTTGGCGCACTGTACGAGCTGATGATCGAGGCTCTCTTTTGCATCCCTGGTTCGAACCCCGGGTGATGACGTCTTTTGCCGATCTTTTACAGCAAGTGCCTACACGGGGAGCTGTAAGTATTAGTTAATCCACCTAATATCTCAGTCCAAACAGTGGCGCGATGGCTTGGCGCACTGTACGAGCTGATGATCGAGGCTCTCTTTTGCATCCCTGGTTCGAACCCCGGGTGATGACGTCTTTTGCCGATCTTTTACAGCAAGTGCCTACACGGGGAGCTGTAAGTATTAGTTAATCCACCTAATATCTCAGTCCAAACAGTGGCGCGATGGCTTGGCGCACTGTACGAGCTGATGATCGAGGCTCTCTTTTGCATCCCTGGTTCGAACCCCGGGTGATGACGTCTTTTGCCGATCTTTTACAGCAAGTGCCTACACGGGGAGCTGTAAGTATTAGTTAATCCACCTAATATCTCAGTCCAAACAGTGGCGCGATGGCTTGGCGCACTGTACGAGCTGATGATCGAGGCTCTCTTTTGCATCCCTGGTTCGAACCCCGGGTGATGACGTCTTTTGCCGATCTTTTACAGCAAGTGCCTACACGGGGAGCTGTAAGTATTAGTTAATCCACCTAATATCTCAGTCCAAACAGTGGCGCGATGGCTTGGCGCACTGTACGAGCTGATGATCGAGGCTCTCTTTTGCATCCCTGGTTCGAACCCCGGGTGATGACGTCTTTTGCCGATCTTTTACAGCAAGTGCCTACACGGGGAGCTGTAAGTATTAGTTAATCCACCTAATATCTCAGTCCAAACAGTGGCGCGATGGCTTGGCGCACTGTACGAGCTGATGATCGAGGCTCTCTTTTGCATCCCTGGTTCGAACCCCGGGTGATGACGTCTTTTGCCGATCTTTTACAGCAAGTGCCTACACGGGGAGCTGTAAGTATTAGTTAATCCACCTAATATCTCAGTCCAAACAGTGGCGCGATGGCTTGGCGCACTGTACGAGCTGATGATCGAGGCTCTCTTTTGCATCCCTGGTTCGAACCCCGGGTGATGACGTCTTTTGCCGATCTTTTACAGCAAGTGCCTACACGGGGAGCTGTAAGTATTAGTTAATCCACCTAATATCTCAGTCCAAACAGTGGCGCGATGGCTTGGCGCACTGTACGAGCTGATGATCGAGACTCTCTTTTGCATCCCTGGTTCGAACCCCGGGTGATGACGTCTTTTGCCGATCTTTTACAGCAAGTGCCTACACGGGGAGCTGTAAGTATTAGTTAATCCACCTAATATCTCAGTCCAAACAGTGGCGCGATGGCTTGGCGCACTGTACGAGCTGATGATCGAGACTCTCTTTTGCATCCCTGGTTCGAACCCCGGGTGATGACGTCTTTTGCCGATCTTTTACAGCAAGTGCCTACACGGGGAGCTGTAAGTATTAGTTAATCCACCTAATATCTCAGTCCAAACAGTGGCGCGATGGCTTGGCGCACTGTACGAGCTGATGATCGAGACTCTCTTTTGCATCCCTGGTTCGAACCCCGGGTGATGACGTCTTTTGCCGATCTTTTACAGCAAGTGCCTACACGGGGAGCTGTAAGTATTAGTTAATCCACCTAATATCTCAGTCCAAACAGTGGCGCGATGGCTTGGCGCACTGTACGAGCTGATGATCGAGACTCTCTTTTGCATCCCTGGTTCGAACCCCGGGTGATGACGTCTTTTGCCGATCTTTTACAGCAAGTGCCTACACGGGGAGCTGTAAGTATTAGTTAATCCACCTAATATCTCAGTCCAAACAGTGGCGCGATGGCTTGGCGCACTGTACGAGCTGATGATCGAGACTCTCTTTTGCATCCCTGGTTCGAACCCCGGGTGATGACGTCTTTTGCCGATCTTTTACAGCAAGTGCCTACACGGGGAGCTGTAAGTATTAGTTAATCCACCTAATATCTCAGTCCATACAGTGGCGCGATGGCTTGGCGCACTGTACGAGCTGATGATCGAGACTCTCTTTTGCATCCCTGGTTCGAACCCCGGGTGATGACGTCTTTTGCCGATCTTTTACAGCAAGTGCCTACACGGGGAGCTGTAAGTATTAGTTAATCCACCTAATATCTCAGTCCAAACAGTGGCGCGATGGCTTGGCGCACTGTACGAGCTGATGATCGAGACTCTCTTTTGCATCCCTGGTTCGAACCCCGGGTGATGACGTCTTTTGCCGATCTTTTACAGCAAGTGCCTACACGGGGAGCTGTAAGTATTAGTTAATCCACCTAATATCTCAGTCCAAACAGTGGCGCGATGGCTTGGCGCACTGTACGAGCTGATGATCGAGACTCTCTTTTGCATCCCTGGTTCGAACCCCGGGTGATGACGTCTTTTGCCGATCTTTTACAGCAAGTGCCTACACGGGGAGCTGTAAGTATTAGTTAATCCACCTAATATCTCAGTCCAAACAGTGGCGCGATGGCTTGGCGCACTGTACGAGCTGATGATCGAGACTCTCTTTTGCATCCCTGGTTCGAACCCCGGGTGATGACGTCTTTTGCCGATCTTTTACAGCAAGTGCCTACACGGGGAGCTGTAAGTATTAGTTAATCCACCTAATATCTCAGTCCAAACAGTGGCGCGATGGCTTGGCGCACTGTACGAGCTGATGATCGAGACTCTCTTTTGCATCCCTGGTTCGAACCCCGGGTGATGACGTCTTTTGCCGATCTTTTACAGCAAGTGCCTACACGGGGAGCTGTAAGTATTAGTTAATCCACCTAATATCTCAGTCCATACAGTGGCGCGATGGCTTGGCGCACTGTACGAGCTGATGATCGAGACTCTCTTTTGCATCCCTGGTTCGAACCCCGGGTGATGACGTCTTTTGCCGATTTTTTACAGCAAGTGCCTACACGGGGAGCTGTAAGTATTAGTTAATCCACCTAATATCTCAGTCCAAACAGTGGCGCGATGGCTTGGCGCACTGTACGAGCTGATGATCGAGACTCTCTTTTGCATCCCTGGTTCGAACCCCGGGTGATGACGTCTTTTGCCGATCTTTTACAGCAAGTGCCTACACGGGGAGCTGTAAGTATTAGTTAATCCACCTAATATCTCAGTCCAAACAGTGGCGCGATGGCTTGGCGCACTGTACGAGCTGATGATCGAGACTCTCTTTTGCATCCCTGGTTCGAACCCCGGGTGATGACGTCTTTTGCCGATCTTTTACAGCAAGTGCCTACACGGGGAGCTGTAAGTATTAGTTAATCCACCTAATATCTCAGTCCAAACAGTGGCGCGATGGCTTGGCGCACTGTACGAGCTGATGATCGATTCTCTCTTTTGCATCCCTGGTTCGAACCCCGGGTGATGACGTCTTTTGCCGATCTTTTACAGCAAGTGCCTACACGGGGAGCTGTAAGTATTAGTTAATCCACCTAATATCTCAGTCCAAACAGTGGCGCGATGGCTTGGCGCACTGTACGAGCTGATGATCGATTCTCTCTTTTGCATCCCTGGTTCGAACCCCGGGTGATGACGTCTTTTGCCGATCTTTTACAGCAAGTGCCTACACGGGGAGCTGTAAGTATTAGTTAATCCACCTAATATCTCAGTCCAAACAGTGGCGCGATGGCTTGGCGCACTGTACGAGCTGATGATCGAGACTCTCTTTTGCATCCCTGGTTCGAACCCCGGGTGATGACGTCTTTTGCCGATCTTTTACAGCAAGTGCCTACACGGGGAGCTGTAAGTATTAGTTAATCCACCTAATATCTCAGTCCAAACAGTGGCGCGATGGCTTGGCGCACTGTACGAGCTGATGATCGAGACTCTCTTTTGCATCCCTGGTTCGAACCCCGGGTGATGACGTCTTTTGCCGATCTTTTACAGCAAGTGCCTACACGGGGAGCTGTAAGTATTAGTTAATCCACCTAATATCTCAGTCCAAACAGTGGCGCGATGGCTTGGCGCACTGTACGAGCTGATGATCGAGACTCTCTTTTGCATCCCTGGTTCGAACCCCGGGTGATGACGTCTTTTGCCGATCTTTTACAGCAAGTGCCTACACGGGGAGCTGTAAGTATTAGTTAATCCACCTAATATCTCAGTCCAAACAGTGGCGCGATGGCTTGGCGCACTGTACGAGCTGATGATCGAGACTCTCTTTTGCATCCCTGGTTCGAACCCCGGGTGATGACGTCTTTTGCCGATCTTTTACAGCAAGTGCCTACACGGGGAGCTGTAAGTATTAGTTAATCCACCTAATATCTCAGTCCAAACAGTGGCGCGATGGCTTGGCGCACTGTACGAGCTGATGATCGAGACTCTCTTTTGCATCCCTGGTTCGAACCCCGGGTGATGACGTCTTTTGCCGATCTTTTACAGCAAGTGCCTACACGGGGAGCTGTAAGTATTAGTTAATCCACCTAATATCTCAGTCCAAACAGTGGCGCGATGGCTTGGCGCACTGTACGAGCTGATGATCGAGACTCTCTTTTGCATCCCTGGTTCGAACCCCGGGTGATGACGTCTTTTGCCGATCTTTTACAGCAAGTGCCTACACGGGGAGCTGTAAGTATTAGTTAATCCACCTAATATCTCAGTCCAAACAGTGGCGCGATGGCTTGGCGCACTGTACGAGCTGATGATCGAGACTCTCTTTTGCATCCCTGGTTCGAACCCCGGGTGATGACGTCTTTTGCCGATCTTTTACAGCAAGTGCCTACACGGGGAGCTGTAAGTATTAGTTAATCCACCTAATATCTCAGTCCAAACAGTGGCGCGATGGCTTGGCGCACTGTACGAGCTGATGATCGAGACTCTCTTTTGCATCCCTGGTTCGAACCCCGGGTGATGACGTCTTTTGCCGATCTTTTACAGCAAGTGCCTACACGGGGAGCTGTAAGTATTAGTTAATCCACCTAATATCTCAGTCCAAACAGTGGCGCGATGGCTTGGCGCACTGTACGAGCTGATGATCGAGACTCTCTTTTGCATCCCTGGTTCGAACCCCGGGTGATGACGTCTTTTGCCGATCTTTTACAGCAAGTGCCTACACGGGGAGCTGTAAGTATTAGTTAATCCACCTAATATCTCAGTCCAAACAGTGGCGCGATGGCTTGGCGCACTGTACGAGCTGATGATCGAGACTCTCTTTTGCATCCCTGGTTCGAACCCCGGGTGATGACGTCTTTTGCCGATCTTTTACAGCAAGTGCCTACACGGGGAGCTGTAAGTATTAGTTAATCCACCTAATATCTCAGTCCAAACAGTGGCGCGATGGCTTGGCGCACTGTACGAGCTGATGATCGAGACTCTCTTTTGCATCCCTGGTTCGAACCCCGGGTGATGACGTCTTTTGCCGATCTTTTACAGCAAGTGCCTACACGGGGAGCTGTAAGTATTAGTTAATCCACCTAATATCTCAGTCCAAACAGTGGCGCGATGGCTTGGCGCACTGTACGAGCTGATGATCGAGACTCTCTTTTGCATCCCTGGTTCGAACCCCGGGTGATGACGTCTTTTGCCGATCTTTTACAGCAAGTGCCTACACGGGGAGCTGTAAGTATTAGTTAATCCACCTAATATCTCAGTCCAAACAGTGGCGCGATGGCTTGGCGCACTGTACGAGCTGATGATCGAGACTCTCTTTTGCATCCCTGGTTCGAACCCCGGGTGATGACGTCTTTTGCCGATCTTTTACAGCAAGTGCCTACACGGGGAGCTGTAAGTATTAGTTAATCCACCTAATATCTCAGTCCAAACAGTGGCGCGATGGCTTGGCGCACTGTACGAGCTGATGATCGAGACTCTCTTTTGCATCCCTGGTTCGAACCCCGGGTGATGACGTCTTTTGCCGATCTTTTACAGCAAGTGCCTACACGGGGAGCTGTAAGTATTAGTTAATCCACCTAATATCTCAGTCCAAACAGTGGCGCGATGGCTTGGCGCACTGTACGAGCTGATGATCGAGACTCTCTTTTGCATCCCTGGTTCGAACCCCGGGTGATGACGTCTTTTGCCGATCTTTTACAGCAAGTGCCTACACGGGGAGCTGTAAGTATTAGTTAATCCACCTAATATCTCAGTCCAAACAGTGGCGCGATGGCTTGGCGCACTGTACGAGCTGATGATCGAGACTCTCTTTTGCATCCCTGGTTCGAACCCCGGGTGATGACGTCTTTTGCCGATCTTTTACAGCAAGTGCCTACACGGGGAGCTGTAAGTATTAGTTAATCCACCTAATATCTCAGTCCAAACAGTGGCGCGATGGCTTGGCGCACTGTACGAGCTGATGATCGAGACTCTCTTTTGCATCCCTGGTTCGAACCCCGGGTGATGACGTCTTTTGCCGATCTTTTACAGCAAGTGCCTACACGGGGAGCTGTAAGTATTAGTTAATCCACCTAATATCTCAGTCCAAACAGTGGCGCGATGGCTTGGCGCACTGTACGAGCTGATGATCGAGACTCTCTTTTGCATCCCTGGTTCGAACCCCGGGTGATGACGTCTTTTGCCGATCTTTTACAGCAAGTGCCTACACGGGGAGCTGTAAGTATTAGTTAATCCACCTAATATCTCAGTCCAAACAGTGGCGCGATGGCTTGGCGCACTGTACGAGCTGATGATCGAGACTCTCTTTTGCATCCCTGGTTCGAACCCCGGGTGATGACGTCTTTTGCCGATCTTTTACAGCAAGTGCCTACACGGGGAGCTGTAAGTATTAGTTAATCCACCTAATATCTCAGTCCAAACAGTGGCGCGATGGCTTGGCGCACTGTACGAGCTGATGATCGAGACTCTCTTTTGCATCCCTGGTTCGAACCCCGGGTGATGACGTCTTTTGCCGATCTTTTACAGCAAGTGCCTACACGGGGAGCTGTAAGTATTAGTTAATCCACCTAATATCTCAGTCCAAACAGTGGCGCGATGGCTTGGCGCACTGTACGAGCTGATGATCGAGACTCTCTTTTGCATCCCTGGTTCGAACCCCGGGTGATGACGTCTTTTGCCGATCTTTTACAGCAAGTGCCTACACGGGGAGCTGTAAGTATTAGTTAATCCACCTAATATCTCAGTCCAAACAGTGGCGCGATGGCTTGGCGCACTGTACGAGCTGATGATCGAGACTCTCTTTTGCATCCCTGGTTCGAACCCCGGGTGATGACGTCTTTTGCCGATCTTTTACAGCAAGTGCCTACACGGGGAGCTGTAAGTATTAGTTAATCCACCTAATATCTCAGTCCAAACAGTGGCGCGATGGCTTGGCGCACTGTACGAGCTGATGATCGAGACTCTCTTTTGCATCCCTGGTTCGAACCCCGGGTGATGACGTCTTTTGCCGATCTTTTACAGCAAGTGCCTACACGGGGAGCTGTAAGTATTAGTTAATCCACCTAATATCTCAGTCCAAACAGTGGCGCGATGGCTTGGCGCACTGTACGAGCTGATGATCGAGACTCTCTTTTGCATCCCTGGTTCGAACCCCGGGTGATGACGTCTTTTGCCGATCTTTTACAGCAAGTGCCTACACGGGGAGCTGTAAGTATTAGTTAATCCACCTAATATCTCAGTCCAAACAGTGGCGCGATGGCTTGGCGCACTGTACGAGCTGATGATCGAGACTCTCTTTTGCATCCCTGGTTCGAACCCCGGGTGATGACGTCTTTTGCCGATCTTTTACAGCAAGTGCCTACACGGGGAGCTGTAAGTATTAGTTAATCCACCTAATATCTCAGTCCAAACAGTGGCGCGATGGCTTGGCGCACTGTACGAGCTGATGATCGAGACTCTCTTTTGCATCCCTGGTTCGAACCCCGGGTGATGACGTCTTTTGCCGATCTTTTACAGCAAGTGCCTACACGGGGAGCTGTAAGTATTAGTTAATCCACCTAATATCTCAGTCCAAACAGTGGCGCGATGGCTTGGCGCACTGTACGAGCTGATGATCGAGACTCTCTTTTGCATCCCTGGTTCGAACCCCGGGTGATGACGTCTTTTGCCGATCTTTTACAGCAAGTGCCTACACGGGGAGCTGTAAGTATTAGTTAATCCACCTAATATCTCAGTCCAAACAGTGGCGCGATGGCTTGGCGCACTGTACGAGCTGATGATCGAGACTCTCTTTTGCATCCCTGGTTCGAACCCCGGGTGATGACGTCTTTTGCCGATCTTTTACAGCAAGTGCCTACACGGGGAGCTGTAAGTATTAGTTAATCCACCTAATATCTCAGTCCAAACAGTGGCGCGATGGCTTGGCGCACTGTACGAGCTGATGATCGAGACTCTCTTTTGCATCCCTGGTTCGAACCCCGGGTGATGACGTCTTTTGCCGATCTTTTACAGCAAGTGCCTACACGGGGAGCTGTAAGTATTAGTTAATCCACCTAATATCTCAGTCCAAACAGTGGCGCGATGGCTTGGCGCACTGTACGAGCTGATGATCGAGACTCTCTTTTGCATCCCTGGTTCGAACCCCGGGTGATGACGTCTTTTGCCGATCTTTTACAGCAAGTGCCTACACGGGGAGCTGTAAGTATTAGTTAATCCACCTAATATCTCAGTCCAAACAGTGGCGCGATGGCTTGGCGCACTGTACGAGCTGATGATCGAGACTCTCTTTTGCATCCCTGGTTCGAACCCCGGGTGATGACGTCTTTTGCCGATCTTTTACAGCAAGTGCCTACACGGGGAGCTGTAAGTATTAGTTAATCCACCTAATATCTCAGTCCAAACAGTGGCGCGATGGCTTGGCGCACTGTACGAGCTGATGATCGAGACTCTCTTTTGCATCCCTGGTTCGAACCCCGGGTGATGACGTCTTTTGCCGATCTTTTACAGCAAGTGCCTACACGGGGAGCTGTAAGTATTAGTTAATCCACCTAATATCTCAGTCCAAACAGTGGCGCGATGGCTTGGCGCACTGTACGAGCTGATGATCGAGACTCTCTTTTGCATCCCTGGTTCGAACCCCGGGTGATGACGTCTTTTGCCGATCTTTTACAGCAAGTGCCTACACGGGGAGCTGTAAGTATTAGTTAATCCACCTAATATCTCAGTCCAAACAGTGGCGCGATGGCTTGGCGCACTGTACGAGCTGATGATCGAGACTCTCTTTTGCATCCCTGGTTCGAACCCCGGGTGATGACGTCTTTTGCCGATCTTTTACAGCAAGTGCCTACACGGGGAGCTGTAAGTATTAGTTAATCCACCTAATATCTCAGTCCAAACAGTGGCGCGATGGCTTGGCGCACTGTACGAGCTGATGATCGAGACTCTCTTTTGCATCCCTGGTTCGAACCCCGGGTGATGACGTCTTTTGCCGATCTTTTACAGCAAGTGCCTACACGGGGAGCTGTAAGTATTAGTTAATCCACCTAATATCTCAGTCCAAACAGTGGCGCGATGGCTTGGCGCACTGTACGAGCTGATGATCGAGACTCTCTTTTGCATCCCTGGTTCGAACCCCGGGTGATGACGTCTTTTGCCGATCTTTTACAGCAAGTGCCTACACGGGGAGCTGTAAGTATTAGTTAATCCACCTAATATCTCAGTCCAAACAGTGGCGCGATGGCTTGGCGCACTGTACGAGCTGATGATCGAGACTCTCTTTTGCATCCCTGGTTCGAACCCCGGGTGATGACGTCTTTTGCCGATCTTTTACAGCAAGTGCCTACACGGGGAGCTGTAAGTATTAGTTAATCCACCTAATATCTCAGTCCAAACAGTGGCGCGATGGCTTGGCGCACTGTACGAGCTGATGATCGAGACTCTCTTTTGCATCCCTGGTTCGAACCCCGGGTGATGACGTCTTTTGCCGATCTTTTACAGCAAGTGCCTACACGGGGAGCTGTAAGTATTAGTTAATCCACCTAATATCTCAGTCCAAACAGTGGCGCGATGGCTTGGCGCACTGTACGAGCTGATGATCGAGACTCTCTTTTGCATCCCTGGTTCGAACCCCGGGTGATGACGTCTTTTGCCGATCTTTTACAGCAAGTGCCTACACGGGGAGCTGTAAGTATTAGTTAATCCACCTAATATCTCAGTCCAAACAGTGGCGCGATGGCTTGGCGCACTGTACGAGCTGATGATCGAGACTCTCTTTTGCATCCCTGGTTCGAACCCCGGGTGATGACGTCTTTTGCCGATCTTTTACAGCAAGTGCCTACACGGGGAGCTGTAAGTATTAGTTAATCCACCTAATATCTCAGTCCAAACAGTGGCGCGATGGCTTGGCGCACTGTACGAGCTGATGATCGAGACTCTCTTTTGCATCCCTGGTTCGAACCCCGGGTGATGACGTCTTTTGCCGATCTTTTACAGCAAGTGCCTACACGGGGAGCTGTAAGTATTAGTTAATCCACCTAATATCTCAGTCCAAACAGTGGCGCGATGGCTTGGCGCACTGTACGAGCTGATGATCGAGACTCTCTTTTGCATCCCTGGTTCGAACCCCGGGTGATGACGTCTTTTGCCGATCTTTTACAGCAAGTGCCTACACGGGGAGCTGTAAGTATTAGTTAATCCAGCTAATATCTCAGTCCAAACAGTGGCGCGATGGCTTGGCGCACTGTACGAGCTGATGATCGAGACTCTCTTTTGCATCCCTGGTTCGAACCCCGGGTGATGACGTCTTTTGCCGATCTTTTACAGCAAGTGCCTACACGGGGAGCTGTAAGTATTAGTTAATCCAGCTAATATCTCAGTCCAAACAGTGGCGCGATGGCTTGGCGCACTGTACGAGCTGATGATCGAGACTCTCTTTTGCATCCCTGGTTCGAACCCCGGGTGATGACGTCTTTTGCCGATCTTTTACAGCAAGTGCCTACACGGGGAGCTGTAAGTATTAGTTAATCCAGCTAATATCTCAGTCCAAACAGTGGCGCGATGGCTTGGCGCACTGTACGAGCTGATGATCGAGACTCTCTTTTGCATCCCTGGTTCGAACCCCGGGTGATGACGTCTTTTGCCGATCTTTTACAGCAAGTGCCTACACGGGGAGCTGTAAGTATTAGTTAATCCACCTAATATCTCAGTCCAAACAGTGGCGCGATGGCTTGGCGCACTGTACGAGCTGATGATCGAGACTCTCTTTTGCATCCCTGGTTCGAACCCCGGGTGATGACGTCTTTTGCCGATCTTTTACAGCAAGTGCCTACACGGGGAGCTGTAAGTATTAGTTAATCCACCTAATATCTCAGTCCAAACAGTGGCGCGATGGCTTGGCGCACTGTACGAGCTGATGATCGAGACTCTCTTTTGCATCCCTGGTTCGAACCCCGGGTGATGACGTCTTTTGCCGATCTTTTACAGCAAGTGCCTACACGGGGAGCTGTAAGTATTAGTTAATCCACCTAATATCTCAGTCCAAACAGTGGCGCGATGGCTTGGCGCACTGTACGAGCTGATGATCGAGACTCTCTTTTGCATCCCTGGTTCGAACCCCGGGTGATGACGTCTTTTGCCGATCTTTTACAGCAAGTGCCTACACGGGGAGCTGTAAGTATTAGTTAATCCACCTAATATCTCAGTCCAAACAGTGGCGCGATGGCTTGGCGCACTGTACGAGCTGATGATCGAGACTCTCTTTTGCATCCCTGGTTCGAACCCCGGGTGATGACGTCTTTTGCCGATCTTTTACAGCAAGTGCCTACACGGGGAGCTGTAAGTATTAGTTAATCCACCTAATATCTCAGTCCAAACAGTGGCGCGATGGCTTGGCGCACTGTACGAGCTGATGATCGAGACTCTCTTTTGCATCCCTGGTTCGAACCCCGGGTGATGACGTCTTTTGCCGATCTTTTACAGCAAGTGCCTACACGGGGAGCTGTAAGTATTAGTTAATCCACCTAATATCTCAGTCCAAACAGTGGCGCGATGGCTTGGCGCACTGTACGAGCTGATGATCGAGACTCTCTTTTGCATCCCTGGTTCGAACCCCGGGTGATGACGTCTTTTGCCGATCTTTTACAGCAAGTGCCTACACGGGGAGCTGTAAGTATTAGTTAATCCACCTAATATCTCAGTCCAAACAGTGGCGCGATGGCTTGGCGCACTGTACGAGCTGATGATCGAGACTCTCTTTTGCATCCCTGGTTCGAACCCCGGGTGATGACGTCTTTTGCCGATCTTTTACAGCAAGTGCCTACACGGGGAGCTGTAAGTATTAGTTAATCCACCTAATATCTCAGTCCAAACAGTGGCGCGATGGCTTGGCGCACTGTACGAGCTGATGATCGAGACTCTCTTTTGCATCCCTGGTTCGAACCCCGGGTGATGACGTCTTTTGCCGATCTTTTACAGCAAGTGCCTACACGGGGAGCTGTAAGTATTAGTTAATCCACCTAATATCTCAGTCCAAACAGTGGCGCGATGGCTTGGCGCACTGTACGAGCTGATGATCGAGACTCTCTTTTGCATCCCTGGTTCGAACCCCGGGTGATGACGTCTTTTGCCGATCTTTTACAGCAAGTGCCTACACGGGGAGCTGTAAGTATTAGTTAATCCACCTAATATCTCAGTCCAAACAGTGGCGCGATGGCTTGGCGCACTGTACGAGCTGATGATCGAGACTCTCTTTTGCATCCCTGGTTCGAACCCCGGGTGATGACGTCTTTTGCCGATCTTTTACAGCAAGTGCCTACACGGGGAGCTGTAAGTATTAGTTAATCCACCTAATATCTCAGTCCAAACAGTGGCGCGATGGCTTGGCGCACTGTACGAGCTGATGATCGAGACTCTCTTTTGCATCCCTGGTTCGAACCCCGGGTGATGACGTCTTTTGCCGATCTTTTACAGCAAGTGCCTACACGGGGAGCTGTAAGTATTAGTTAATCCACCTAATATCTCAGTCCAAACAGTGGCGCGATGGCTTGGCGCACTGTACGAGCTGATGATCGAGACTCTCTTTTGCATCCCTGGTTCGAACCCCGGGTGATGACGTCTTTTGCCGATCTTTTACAGCAAGTGCCTACACGGGGAGCTGTAAGTATTAGTTAATCCACCTAATATCTCAGTCCAAACAGTGGCGCGATGGCTTGGCGCACTGTACGAGCTGATGATCGAGACTCTCTTTTGCATCCCTGGTTCGAACCCCGGGTGATGACGTCTTTTGCCGATCTTTTACAGCAAGTGCCTACACGGGGAGCTGTAAGTATTAGTTAATCCACCTAATATCTCAGTCCAAACAGTGGCGCGATGGCTTGGCGCACTGTACGAGCTGATGATCGAGACTCTCTTTTGCATCCCTGGTTCGAACCCCGGGTGATGACGTCTTTTGCCGATCTTTTACAGCAAGTGCCTACACGGGGAGCTGTAAGTATTAGTTAATCCACCTAATATCTCAGTCCAAACAGTGGCGCGATGGCTTGGCGCACTGTACGAGCTGATGATCGAGACTCTCTTTTGCATCCCTGGTTCGAACCCCGGGTGATGACGTCTTTTGCCGATCTTTTACAGCAAGTGCCTACACGGGGAGCTGTAAGTATTAGTTAATCCACCTAATATCTCAGTCCAAACAGTGGCGCGATGGCTTGGCGCACTGTACGAGCTGATGATCGAGACTCTCTTTTGCATCCCTGGTTCGAACCCCGGGTGATGACGTCTTTTGCCGATCTTTTACAGCAAGTGCCTACACGGGGAGCTGTAAGTATTAGTTAATCCACCTAATATCTCAGTCCAAACAGTGGCGCGATGGCTTGGCGCACTGTACGAGCTGATGATCGAGACTCTCTTTTGCATCCCTGGTTCGAACCCCGGGTGATGACGTCTTTTGCCGATCTTTTACAGCAAGTGCCTACACGGGGAGCTGTAAGTATTAGTTAATCCACCTAATATCTCAGTCCAAACAGTGGCGCGATGGCTTGGCGCACTGTACGAGCTGATGATCGAGACTCTCTTTTGCATCCCTGGTTCGAACCCCGGGTGATGACGTCTTTTGCCGATCTTTTACAGCAAGTGCCTACACGGGGAGCTGTAAGTATTAGTTAATCCACCGAATATCTCAGTCCAAACAGTGGCGCGATGGCTTGGCGCACTGTACGAGCTGATGATCGAGACTCTCTTTTGCATCCCTGGTTCGAACCCCGGGTGATGACGTCTTTTGCCGATCTTTTACAGCAAGTGCCTACACGGGGAGCTGTAAGTATTAGTTAATCCACCGAATATCTCAGTCCAAACAGTGGCGCGATGGCTTGGCGCACTGTACGAGCTGATGATCGAGACTCTCTTTTGCATCCCTGGTTCGAACCCCGGGTGATGACGTCTTTTGCCGATCTTTTACAGCAAGTGCCTACACGGGGAGCTGTAAGTATTAGTTAATCCACCGAATATCTCAGTCCAAACAGTGGCGCGATGGCTTGGCGCACTGTACGAGCTGATGATCGAGACTCTCTTTTGCATCCCTGGTTCGAACCCCGGGTGATGACGTCTTTTGCCGATCTTTTACAGCAAGTGCCTACACGGGGAGCTGTAAGTATTAGTTAATCCACCGAATATCTCAGTCCAAACAGTGGCGCGATGGCTTGGCGCACTGTACGAGCTGATGATCGAGACTCTCTTTTGCATCCCTGGTTCGAACCCCGGGTGATGACGTCTTTTGCCGATCTTTTACAGCAAGTGCCTACACGGGGAGCTGTAAGTATTAGTTAATCCACCGAATATCTCAGTCCAAACAGTGGCGCGATGGCTTGGCGCACTGTACGAGCTGATGATCGAGACTCTCTTTTGCATCCCTGGTTCGAACCCCGGGTGATGACGTCTTTTGCCGATCTTTTACAGCAAGTGCCTACATGGGGAGCTGTAAGTATTAGTTAATCCACCGAATATCTCAGTCCAAACAGTGGCGCGATGGCTTGGCGCACTGTACGAGCTGATGATCGAGACTCTCTTTTGCATCCCTGGTTCGAACCCCGGGTGATGACGTCTTTTGCCGATCTTTTACAGCAAGTGCCTACACGGGGAGCTGTAAGTATTAGTTAATCCACCGAATATCTCAGTCCAAACAGTGGCGCGATGGCTTGGCGCACTGTACGAGCTGATGATCGAGACTCTCTTTTGCATCCCTGGTTCGAACCCCGGGTGATGACGTCTTTTGCCGATCTTTTACAGCAAGTGCCTACACGGGGAGCTGTAAGTATTAGTTAATCCACCGAATATCTCAGTCCAAACAGTGGCGCGATGGCTTGGCGCACTGTACGAGCTGATGATCGAGACTCTCTTTTGCATCCCTGGTTCGAACCCCGGGTGATGACGTCTTTTGCCGATCTTTTACAGCAAGTGCCTACACGGGGAGCTGTAAGTATTAGTTAATCCACCGAATATCTCAGTCCAAACAGTGGCGCGATGGCTTGGCGCACTGTACGAGCTGATGATCGAGACTCTCTTTTGCATCCCTGGTTCGAACCCCGGGTGATGACGTCTTTTGCCGATCTTTTACAGCAAGTGCCTACACGGGGAGCTGTAAGTATTAGTTAATCCACCGAATATCTCAGTCCAAACAGTGGCGCGATGGCTTGGCGCACTGTACGAGCTGATGATCGAGACTCTCTTTTGCATCCCTGGTTCGAACCCCGGGTGATGACGTCTTTTGCCGATCTTTTACAGCAAGTGCCTACACGGGGAGCTGTAAGTATTAGTTAATCCACCGAATATCTCAGTCCAAACAGTGGCGCGATGGCTTGGCGCACTGTACGAGCTGATGATCGAGACTCTCTTTTGCATCCCTGGTTCGAACCCCGGGTGATGACGTCTTTTGCCGATCTTTTACAGCAAGTGCCTACACGGGGAGCTGTAAGTATTAGTTAATCCACCGAATATCTCAGTCCAAACAGTGGCGCGATGGCTTGGCGCACTGTACGAGCTGATGATCGAGACTCTCTTTTGCATCCCTGGTTCGAACCCCGGGTGATGACGTCTTTTGCCGATCTTTTACAGCAAGTGCCTACACGGGGAGCTGTAAGTATTAGTTAATCCACCGAATATCTCAGTCCAAACAGTGGCGCGATGGCTTGGCGCACTGTACGAGCTGATGATCGAGACTCTCTTTTGCATCCCTGGTTCGAACCCCGGGTGATGACGTCTTTTGCCGATCTTTTACAGCAAGTGCCTACACGGGGAGCTGTAAGTATTAGTTAATCCACCGAATATCTCAGTCCAAACAGTGGCGCGATGGCTTGGCGCACTGTACGAGCTGATGATCGAGACTCTCTTTTGCATCCCTGGTTCGAACCCCGGGTGATGACGTCTTTTGCCGATCTTTTACAGCAAGTGCCTACACGGGGAGCTGTAAGTATTAGTTAATCCACCGAATATCTCAGTCCAAACAGTGGCGCGATGGCTTGGCGCACTGTACGAGCTGATGATCGAGACTCTCTTTTGCATCCCTGGTTCGAACCCCGGGTGATGACGTCTTTTGCCGATCTTTTACAGCAAGTGCCTACACGGGGAGCTGTAAGTATTAGTTAATCCACCGAATATCTCAGTCCAAACAGTGGCGCGATGGCTTGGCGCACTGTACGAGCTGATGATCGAGACTCTCTTTTGCATCCCTGGTTCGAACCCCGGGTGATGACGTCTTTTGCCGATCTTTTACAGCAAGTGCCTACACGGGGAGCTGTAAGTATTAGTTAATCCACCGAATATCTCAGTCCAAACAGTGGCGCGATGGCTTGGCGCACTGTACGAGCTGATGATCGAGACTCTCTTTTGCATCCCTGGTTCGAACCCCGGGTGATGACGTCTTTTGCCGATCTTTTACAGCAAGTGCCTACACGGGGAGCTGTAAGTATTAGTTAATCCACCGAATATCTCAGTCCAAACAGTGGCGCGATGGCTTGGCGCACTGTACGAGCTGATGATCGAGACTCTCTTTTGCATCCCTGGTTCGAACCCCGGGTGATGACGTCTTTTGCCGATCTTTTACAGCAAGTGCCTACACGGGGAGCTGTAAGTATTAGTTAATCCACCGAATATCTCAGTCCAAACAGTGGCGCGATGGCTTGGCGCACTGTACGAGCTGATGATCGAGACTCTCTTTTGCATCCCTGGTTCGAACCCCGGGTGATGACGTCTTTTGCCGATCTTTTACAGCAAGTGCCTACACGGGGAGCTGTAAGTATTAGTTAATCCACCGAATATCTCAGTCCAAACAGTGGCGCGATGGCTTGGCGCACTGTACGAGCTGATGATCGAGACTCTCTTTTGCATCCCTGGTTCGAACCCCGGGTGATGACGTCTTTTGCCGATCTTTTACAGCAAGTGCCTACACGGGGAGCTGTAAGTATTAGTTAATCCACCGAATATCTCAGTCCAAACAGTGGCGCGATGGCTTGGCGCACTGTACGAGCTGATGATCGAGACTCTCTTTTGCATCCCTGGTTCGAACCCCGGGTGATGACGTCTTTTGCCGATCTTTTACAGCAAGTGCCTACACGGGGAGCTGTAAGTATTAGTTAATCCACCGAATATCTCAGTCCAAACAGTGGCGCGATGGCTTGGCGCACTGTACGAGCTGATGATCGAGACTCTCTTTTGCATCCCTGGTTCGAACCCCGGGTGATGACGTCTTTTGCCGATCTTTTACAGCAAGTGCCTACACGGGGAGCTGTAAGTATTAGTTAATCCACCGAATATCTCAGTCCAAACAGTGGCGCGATGGCTTGGCGCACTGTACGAGCTGATGATCGAGACTCTCTTTTGCATCCCTGGTTCGAACCCCGGGTGATGACGTCTTTTGCCGATCTTTTACAGCAAGTGCCTACACGGGGAGCTGTAAGTATTAGTTAATCCACCGAATATCTCAGTCCAAACAGTGGCGCGATGGCTTGGCGCACTGTACGAGCTGATGATCGAGACTCTCTTTTGCATCCCTGGTTCGAACCCCGGGTGATGACGTCTTTTGCCGATCTTTTACAGCAAGTGCCTACACGGGGAGCTGTAAGTATTAGTTAATCCACCGAATATCTCAGTCCAAACAGTGGCGCGATGGCTTGGCGCACTGTACGAGCTGATGATCGAGACTCTCTTTTGCATCCCTGGTTCGAACCCCGGGTGATGACGTCTTTTGCCGATCTTTTACAGCAAGTGCCTACACGGGGAGCTGTAAGTATTAGTTAATCCACCGAATATCTCAGTCCAAACAGTGGCGCGATGGCTTGGCGCACTGTACGAGCTGATGATCGAGACTCTCTTTTGCATCCCTGGTTCGAACCCCGGGTGATGACGTCTTTTGCCGATCTTTTACAGCAAGTGCCTACACGGGGAGCTGTAAGTATTAGTTAATCCACCTAATATCTCAGTCCAAACAGTGGCGCGATGGCTTGGCGCACTGTACGAGCTGATGATCGAGACTCTCTTTTGCATCCCTGGTTCGAACCCCGGGTGATGACGTCTTTTGCCGATCTTTTACAGCAAGTGCCTACACTGGGAGCTGTAAGTATTAGTTAATCCACCGAATATCTCAGTCCAAACAGTGGCGCGATGGCTTGGCGCACTGTACGAGCTGATGATCGAGACTCTCTTTTGCATCCCTGGTTCGAACCCCGGGTGATGACGTCTTTTGCCGATCTTTTACAGCAAGTGCCTACACGGGGAGCTGTAAGTATTAGTTAATCCACCTAATATCTCAGTCCAAACAGTGGCGCGATGGCTTGGCGCACTGTACGAGCTGATGATCGAGACTCTCTTTTGCATCCCTGGTTCGAACCCCGGGTGATGACGTCTTTTGCCGATCTTTTACAGCAAGTGCCTACACGGGGAGCTGTAAGTATTAGTTAATCCACCTAATATCTCAGTCCAAACAGTGGCGCGATGGCTTGGCGCACTGTACGAGCTGATGATCGAGACTCTCTTTTGCATCCCTGGTTCGAACCCCGGGTGATGACGTCTTTTGCCGATCTTTTACAGCAAGTGCCTACACGGGGAGCTGTAAGTATTAGTTAATCCACCTAATATCTCAGTCCAAACAGTGGCGCGATGGCTTGGCGCACTGTACGAGCTGATGATCGAGACTCTCTTTTGCATCCCTGGTTCGAACCCCGGGTGATGACGTCTTTTGCCGATCTTTTACAGCAAGTGCCTACACGGGGAGCTGTAAGTGTTAGTTAATCCACCTAATATCTCAGTCCAAACAGTGGCGCGATGGCTTGGCGCACTGTACGAGCTGATGATCGAGACTCTCTTTTGCATCCCTGGTTCGAACCCCGGGTGATGACGTCTTTTGCCGATCTTTTACAGCAAGTGCCTACACGGGGAGCTGTAAGTGTTAGTTAATCCACCTAATATCTCAGTCCAAACAGTGGCGCGATGGCTTGGCGCACTGTACGAGCTGATGATCGAGACTCTCTTTTGCATCCCTGGTTCGAACCCCGGGTGATGACGTCTTTTGCCGATCTTTTACAGCAAGTGCCTACACGGGGAGCTGTAAGTATTAGTTAATCCACCTAATATCTCAGTCCAAACAGTGGCGCGATGGCTTGGCGCACTGTACGAGCTGATGATCGAGACTCTCTTTTGCATCCCTGGTTCGAACCCCGGGTGATGACGTCTTTTGCCGATCTTTTACAGCAAGTGCCTACACGGGGAGCTGTAAGTGTTAGTTAATCCACCTAATATCTCAGTCCAAACAGTGGCGCGATGGCTTGGCGCACTGTACGAGCTGATGATCGAGACTCTCTTTTGCATCCCTGGTTCGAACCCCGGGTGATGACGTCTTTTGCCGATCTTTTACAGCAAGTGCCTACACGGGGAGCTGTAAGTGTTAGTTAATCCACCTAATATCTCAGTCCAAACAGTGGCGCGATGGCTTGGCGCACTGTACGAGCTGATGATCGAGACTCTCTTTTGCATCCCTGGTTCGAACCCCGGGTGATGACGTCTTTTGCCGATCTTTTACAGCAAGTGCCTACACGGGGAGCTGTAAGTGTTAGTTAATCCACCTAATATCTCAGTCCAAACAGTGGCGCGATGGCTTGGCGCACTGTACGAGCTGATGATCGAGACTCTCTTTTGCATCCCTGGTTCGAACCCCGGGTGATGACGTCTTTTGCCGATCTTTTACAGCAAGTGCCTACACGGGGAGCTGTAAGTGTTAGTTAATCCACCTAATATCTCAGTCCAAACAGTGGCGCGATGGCTTGGCGCACTGTACGAGCTGATGATCGAGACTCTCTTTTGCATCCCTGGTTCGAACCCCGGGTGATGACGTCTTTTGCCGATCTTTTACAGCAAGTGCCTACACGGGGAGCTGTAAGTGTTAGTTAATCCACCTAATATCTCAGTCCAAACAGTGGCGCGATGGCTTGGCGCACTGTACGAGCTGATGATCGAGACTCTCTTTTGCATCCCTGGTTCGAACCCCGGGTGATGACGTCTTTTGCCGATCTTTTACAGCAAGTGCCTACACGGGGAGCTGTAAGTGTTAGTTAATCCACCTAATATCTCAGTCCAAACAGTGGCGCGATGGCTTGGCGCACTGTACGAGCTGATGATCGAGACTCTCTTTTGCATCCCTGGTTCGAACCCCGGGTGATGACGTCTTTTGCCGATCTTTTACAGCAAGTGCCTACACGGGGAGCTGTAAGTGTTAGTTAATCCACCTAATATCTCAGTCCAAACAGTGGCGCGATGGCTTGGCGCACTGTACGAGCTGATGATCGAGACTCTCTTTTGCATCCCTGGTTCGAACCCCGGGTGATGACGTCTTTTGCCGATCTTTTACAGCAAGTGCCTACACGGGGAGCTGTAAGTGTTAGTTAATCCACCTAATATCTCAGTCCAAACAGTGGCGCGATGGCTTGGCGCACTGTACGAGCTGATGATCGAGACTCTCTTTTGCATCCCTGGTTCGAACCCCGGGTGATGACGTCTTTTGCCGATCTTTTACAGCAAGTGCCTACACGGGGAGCTGTAAGTGTTAGTTAATCCACCTAATATCTCAGTCCAAACAGTGGCGCGATGGCTTGGCGCACTGTACGAGCTGATGATCGAGACTCTCTTTTGCATCCCTGGTTCGAACCCCGGGTGATGACGTCTTTTGCCGATCTTTTACAGCAAGTGCCTACACGGGGAGCTGTAAGTATTAGTTAATCCACCTAATATCTCAGTCCAAACAGTGGCGCGATGGCTTGGCGCACTGTACGAGCTGATGATCGAGACTCTCTTTTGCATCCCTGGTTCGAACCCCGGGTGATGACGTCTTTTGCCGATCTTTTACAGCAAGTGCCTACACGGGGAGCTGTAAGTGTTAGTTAATCCACCTAATATCTCAGTCCAAACAGTGGCGCGATGGCTTGGCGCACTGTACGAGCTGATGATCGAGACTCTCTTTTGCATCCCTGGTTCGAACCCCGGGTGATGACGTCTTTTGCCGATCTTTTACAGCAAGTGCCTACACGGGGAGCTGTAAGTGTTAGTTAATCCACCTAATATCTCAGTCCAAACAGTGGCGCGATGGCTTGGCGCACTGTACGAGCTGATGATCGAGACTCTCTTTTGCATCCCTGGTTCGAACCCCGGGTGATGACGTCTTTTGCCGATCTTTTACAGCAAGTGCCTACACGGGGAGCTGTAAGTGTTAGTTAATCCACCTAATATCTCAGTCCAAACAGTGGCGCGATGGCTTGGCGCACTGTACGAGCTGATGATCGAGACTCTCTTTTGCATCCCTGGTTCGAACCCCGGGTGATGACGTCTTTTGCCGATCTTTTACAGCAAGTGCCTACACGGGGAGCTGTAAGTGTTAGTTAATCCACCTAATATCTCAGTCCAAACAGTGGCGCGATGGCTTGGCGCACTGTACGAGCTGATGATCGAGACTCTCTTTTGCATCCCTGGTTCGAACCCCGGGTGATGACGTCTTTTGCCGATCTTTTACAGCAAGTGCCTACACGGGGAGCTGTAAGTGTTAGTTAATCCACCTAATATCTCAGTCCAAACAGTGGCGCGATGGCTTGGCGCACTGTACGAGCTGATGATCGAGACTCTCTTTTGCATCCCTGGTTCGAACCCCGGGTGATGACGTCTTTTGCCGATCTTTTACAGCAAGTGCCTACACGGGGAGCTGTAAGTGTTAGTTAATCCACCTAATATCTCAGTCCAAACAGTGGCGCGATGGCTTGGCGCACTGTACGAGCTGATGATCGAGACTCTCTTTTGCATCCCTGGTTCGAACCCCGGGTGATGACGTCTTTTGCCGATCTTTTACAGCAAGTGCCTACACGGGGAGCTGTAAGTGTTAGTTAATCCACCTAATATCTCAGTCCAAACAGTGGCGCGATGGCTTGGCGCACTGTACGAGCTGATGATCGAGACTCTCTTTTGCATCCCTGGTTCGAACCCCGGGTGATGACGTCTTTTGCCGATCTTTTACAGCAAGTGCCTACACGGGGAGCTGTAAGTGTTAGTTAATCCACCTAATATCTCAGTCCAAACAGTGGCGCGATGGCTTGGCGCACTGTACGAGCTGATGATCGAGACTCTCTTTTGCATCCCTGGTTCGAACCCCGGGTGATGACGTCTTTTGCCGATCTTTTACAGCAAGTGCCTACACGGGGAGCTGTAAGTGTTAGTTAATCCACCTAATATCTCAGTCCAAACAGTGGCGCGATGGCTTGGCGCACTGTACGAGCTGATGATCGAGACTCTCTTTTGCATCCCTGGTTCGAACCCCGGGTGATGACGTCTTTTGCCGATCTTTTACAGCAAGTGCCTACACGGGGAGCTGTAAGTGTTAGTTAATCCACCTAATATCTCAGTCCAAACAGTGGCGCGATGGCTTGGCGCACTGTACGAGCTGATGATCGAGACTCTCTTTTGCATCCCTGGTTCGAACCCCGGGTGATGACGTCTTTTGCCGATCTTTTACAGCAAGTGCCTACACGGGGAGCTGTAAGTGTTAGTTAATCCACCTAATATCTCAGTCCAAACAGTGGCGCGATGGCTTGGCGCACTGTACGAGCTGATGATCGAGACTCTCTTTTGCATCCCTGGTTCGAACCCCGGGTGATGACGTCTTTTGCCGATCTTTTACAGCAAGTGCCTACACGGGGAGCTGTAAGTGTTAGTTAATCCACCTAATATCTCAGTCCAAACAGTGGCGCGATGGCTTGGCGCACTGTACGAGCTGATGATCGAGACTCTCTTTTGCATCCCTGGTTCGAACCCCGGGTGATGACGTCTTTTGCCGATCTTTTACAGCAAGTGCCTACACGGGGAGCTGTAAGTGTTAGTTAATCCACCTAATATCTCAGTCCAAACAGTGGCGCGATGGCTTGGCGCACTGTACGAGCTGATGATCGAGACTCTCTTTTGCATCCCTGGTTCGAACCCCGGGTGATGACGTCTTTTGCCGATCTTTTACAGCAAGTGCCTACACGGGGAGCTGTAAGTGTTAGTTAATCCACCTAATATCTCAGTCCAAACAGTGGCGCGATGGCTTGGCGCACTGTACGAGCTGATGATCGAGACTCTCTTTTGCATCCCTGGTTCGAACCCCGGGTGATGACGTCTTTTGCCGATCTTTTACAGCAAGTGCCTACACGGGGAGCTGTAAGTGTTAGTTAATCCACCTAATATCTCAGTCCAAACAGTGGCGCGATGGCTTGGCGCACTGTACGAGCTGATGATCGAGACTCTCTTTTGCATCCCTGGTTCGAACCCCGGGTGATGACGTCTTTTGCCGATCTTTTACAGCAAGTGCCTACACGGGGAGCTGTAAGTGTTAGTTAATCCACCTAATATCTCAGTCCAAACAGTGGCGCGATGGCTTGGCGCACTGTACGAGCTGATGATCGAGACTCTCTTTTGCATCCCTGGTTCGAACCCCGGGTGATGACGTCTTTTGCCGATCTTTTACAGCAAGTGCCTACACGGGGAGCTGTAAGTGTTAGTTAATCCACCTAATATCTCAGTCCAAACAGTGGCGCGATGGCTTGGCGCACTGTACGAGCTGATGATCGAGACTCTCTTTTGCATCCCTGGTTCGAACCCCGGGTGATGACGTCTTTTGCCGATCTTTTACAGCAAGTGCCTACACGGGGAGCTGTAAGTGTTAGTTAATCCACCTAATATCTCAGTCCAAACAGTGGCGCGATGGCTTGGCGCACTGTACGAGCTGATGATCGAGACTCTCTTTTGCATCCCTGGTTCGAACCCCGGGTGATGACGTCTTTTGCCGATCTTTTACAGCAAGTGCCTACACGGGGAGCTGTAAGTGTTAGTTAATCCACCTAATATCTCAGTCCAAACAGTGGCGCGATGGCTTGGCGCACTGTACGAGCTGATGATCGAGACTCTCTTTTGCATCCCTGGTTCGAACCCCGGGTGATGACGTCTTTTGCCGATCTTTTACAGCAAGTGCCTACACGGGGAGCTGTAAGTGTTAGTTAATCCACCTAATATCTCAGTCCAAACAGTGGCGCGATGGCTTGGCGCACTGTACGAGCTGATGATCGAGACTCTCTTTTGCATCCCTGGTTCGAACCCCGGGTGATGACGTCTTTTGCCGATCTTTTACAGCAAGTGCCTACACGGGGAGCTGTAAGTGTTAGTTAATCCACCTAATATCTCAGTCCAAACAGTGGCGCGATGGCTTGGCGCACTGTACGAGCTGATGATCGAGACTCTCTTTTGCATCCCTGGTTCGAACCCCGGGTGATGACGTCTTTTGCCGATCTTTTACAGCAAGTGCCTACACGGGGAGCTGTAAGTGTTAGTTAATCCACCTAATATCTCAGTCCAAACAGTGGCGCGATGGCTTGGCGCACTGTACGAGCTGATGATCGAGACTCTCTTTTGCATCCCTGGTTCGAACCCCGGGTGATGACGTCTTTTGCCGATCTTTTACAGCAAGTGCCTACACGGGGAGCTGTAAGTGTTAGTTAATCCACCTAATATCTCAGTCCAAACAGTGGCGCGATGGCTTGGCGCACTGTACGAGCTGATGATCGAGACTCTCTTTTGCATCCCTGGTTCGAACCCCGGGTGATGACGTCTTTTGCCGATCTTTTACAGCAAGTGCCTACACGGGGAGCTGTAAGTGTTAGTTAATCCACCTAATATCTCAGTCCAAACAGTGGCGCGATGGCTTGGCGCACTGTACGAGCTGATGATCGAGACTCTCTTTTGCATCCCTGGTTCGAACCCCGGGTGATGACGTCTTTTGCCGATCTTTTACAGCAAGTGCCTACACGGGGAGCTGTAAGTGTTAGTTAATCCACCTAATATCTCAGTCCAAACAGTGGCGCGATGGCTTGGCGCACTGTACGAGCTGATGATCGAGACTCTCTTTTGCATCCCTGGTTCGAACCCCGGGTGATGACGTCTTTTGCCGATCTTTTACAGCAAGTGCCTACACGGGGAGCTGTAAGTGTTAGTTAATCCACCTAATATCTCAGTCCAAACAGTGGCGCGATGGCTTGGCGCACTGTACGAGCTGATGATCGAGACTCTCTTTTGCATCCCTGGTTCGAACCCCGGGTGATGACGTCTTTTGCCGATCTTTTACAGCAAGTGCCTACACGGGGAGCTGTAAGTGTTAGTTAATCCACCTAATATCTCAGTCCAAACAGTGGCGCGATGGCTTGGCGCACTGTACGAGCTGATGATCGAGACTCTCTTTTGCATCCCTGGTTCGAACCCCGGGTGATGACGTCTTTTGCCGATCTTTTACAGCAAGTGCCTACACGGGGAGCTGTAAGTGTTAGTTAATCCACCTAATATCTCAGTCCAAACAGTGGCGCGATGGCTTGGCGCACTGTACGAGCTGATGATCGAGACTCTCTTTTGCATCCCTGGTTCGAACCCCGGGTGATGACGTCTTTTGCCGATCTTTTACAGCAAGTGCCTACACGGGGAGCTGTAAGTGTTAGTTAATCCACCTAATATCTCAGTCCAAACAGTGGCGCGATGGCTTGGCGCACTGTACGAGCTGATGATCGAGACTCTCTTTTGCATCCCTGGTTCGAACCCCGGGTGATGACGTCTTTTGCCGATCTTTTACAGCAAGTGCCTACACGGGGAGCTGTAAGTGTTAGTTAATCCACCTAATATCTCAGTCCAAACAGTGGCGCGATGGCTTGGCGCACTGTACGAGCTGATGATCGAGACTCTCTTTTGCATCCCTGGTTCGAACCCCGGGTGATGACGTCTTTTGCCGATCTTTTACAGCAAGTGCCTACACGGGGAGCTGTAAGTGTTAGTTAATCCACCTAATATCTCAGTCCAAACAGTGGCGCGATGGCTTGGCGCACTGTACGAGCTGATGATCGAGACTCTCTTTTGCATCCCTGGTTCGAACCCCGGGTGATGACGTCTTTTGCCGATCTTTTACAGCAAGTGCCTACACGGGGAGCTGTAAGTGTTAGTTAATCCACCTAATATCTCAGTCCAAACAGTGGCGCGATGGCTTGGCGCACTGTACGAGCTGATGATCGAGACTCTCTTTTGCATCCCTGGTTCGAACCCCGGGTGATGACGTCTTTTGCCGATCTTTTACAGCAAGTGCCTACACGGGGAGCTGTAAGTGTTAGTTAATCCACCTAATATCTCAGTCCAAACAGTGGCGCGATGGCTTGGCGCACTGTACGAGCTGATGATCGAGACTCTCTTTTGCATCCCTGGTTCGAACCCCGGGTGATGACGTCTTTTGCCGATCTTTTACAGCAAGTGCCTACACGGGGAGCTGTAAGTGTTAGTTAATCCACCTAATATCTCAGTCCAAACAGTGGCGCGATGGCTTGGCGCACTGTACGAGCTGATGATCGAGACTCTCTTTTGCATCCCTGGTTCGAACCCCGGGTGATGACGTCTTTTGCCGATCTTTTACAGCAAGTGCCTACACGGGGAGCTGTAAGTGTTAGTTAATCCACCTAATATCTCAGTCCAAACAGTGGCGCGATGGCTTGGCGCACTGTACGAGCTGATGATCGAGACTCTCTTTTGCATCCCTGGTTCGAACCCCGGGTGATGACGTCTTTTGCCGATCTTTTACAGCAAGTGCCTACACGGGGAGCTGTAAGTGTTAGTTAATCCACCTAATATCTCAGTCCAAACAGTGGCGCGATGGCTTGGCGCACTGTACGAGCTGATGATCGAGACTCTCTTTTGCATCCCTGGTTCGAACCCCGGGTGATGACGTCTTTTGCCGATCTTTTACAGCAAGTGCCTACACGGGGAGCTGTAAGTGTTAGTTAATCCACCTAATATCTCAGTCCAAACAGTGGCGCGATGGCTTGGCGCACTGTACGAGCTGATGATCGAGACTCTCTTTTGCATCCCTGGTTCGAACCCCGGGTGATGACGTCTTTTGCCGATCTTTTACAGCAAGTGCCTACACGGGGAGCTGTAAGTGTTAGTTAATCCACCTAATATCTCAGTCCAAACAGTGGCGCGATGGCTTGGCGCACTGTACGAGCTGATGATCGAGACTCTCTTTTGCATCCCTGGTTCGAACCCCGGGTGATGACGTCTTTTGCCGATCTTTTACAGCAAGTGCCTACACGGGGAGCTGTAAGTGTTAGTTAATCCACCTAATATCTCAGTCCAAACAGTGGCGCGATGGCTTGGCGCACTGTACGAGCTGATGATCGAGACTCTCTTTTGCATCCCTGGTTCGAACCCCGGGTGATGACGTCTTTTGCCGATCTTTTACAGCAAGTGCCTACACGGGGAGCTGTAAGTGTTAGTTAATCCACCTAATATCTCAGTCCAAACAGTGGCGCGATGGCTTGGCGCACTGTACGAGCTGATGATCGAGACTCTCTTTTGCATCCCTGGTTCGAACCCCGGGTGATGACGTCTTTTGCCGATCTTTTACAGCAAGTGCCTACACGGGGAGCTGTAAGTGTTAGTTAATCCACCTAATATCTCAGTCCAAACAGTGGCGCGATGGCTTGGCGCACTGTACGAGCTGATGATCGAGACTCTCTTTTGCATCCCTGGTTCGAACCCCGGGTGATGACGTCTTTTGCCGATCTTTTACAGCAAGTGCCTACACGGGGAGCTGTAAGTGTTAGTTAATCCACCTAATATCTCAGTCCAAACAGTGGCGCGATGGCTTGGCGCACTGTACGAGCTGATGATCGAGACTCTCTTTTGCATCCCTGGTTCGAACCCCGGGTGATGACGTCTTTTGCCGATCTTTTACAGCAAGTGCCTACACTGGGAGCTGTAAGTGTTAGTTAATCCACCGAATATCTCAGTCCAAACAGTGGCGCGATGGCTTGGCGCACTGTACGAGCTGATGATCGAGACTCTCTTTTGCATCCCTGGTTCGAACCCCGGGTGATGACGTCTTTTGCCGATCTTTTACAGCAAGTGCCTACACGGGGAGCTGTAAGTGTTAGTTAATCCACCTAATATCTCAGTCCAAACAGTGGCGCGATGGCTTGGCGCACTGTACGAGCTGATGATCGAGACTCTCTTTTGCATCCCTGGTTCGAACCCCGGGTGATGACGTCTTTTGCCGATCTTTTACAGCAAGTGCCTACACGGGGAGCTGTAAGTGTTAGTTAATCCACCTAATATCTCAGTCCAAACAGTGGCGCGATGGCTTGGCGCACTGTACGAGCTGATGATCGAGACTCTCTTTTGCATCCCTGGTTCGAACCCCGGGTGATGACGTCTTTTGCCGATCTTTTACAGCAAGTGCCTACACGGGGAGCTGTAAGTGTTAGTTAATCCACCTAATATCTCAGTCCAAACAGTGGCGCGATGGCTTGGCGCACTGTACGAGCTGATGATCGAGACTCTCTTTTGCATCCCTGGTTCGAACCCCGGGTGATGACGTCTTTTGCCGATCTTTTACAGCAAGTGCCTACACGGGGAGCTGTAAGTGTTAGTTAATCCACCTAATATCTCAGTCCAAACAGTGGCGCGATGGCTTGGCGCACTGTACGAGCTGATGATCGAGACTCTCTTTTGCATCCCTGGTTCGAACCCCGGGTGATGACGTCTTTTGCCGATCTTTTACAGCAAGTGCCTACACGGGGAGCTGTAAGTGTTAGTTAATCCACCTAATATCTCAGTCCAAACAGTGGCGCGATGGCTTGGCGCACTGTACGAGCTGATGATCGAGACTCTCTTTTGCATCCCTGGTTCGAACCCCGGGTGATGACGTCTTTTGCCGATCTTTTACAGCAAGTGCCTACACGGGGAGCTGTAAGTGTTAGTTAATCCACCTAATATCTCAGTCCAAACAGTGGCGCGATGGCTTGGCGCACTGTACGAGCTGATGATCGAGACTCTCTTTTGCATCCCTGGTTCGAACCCCGGGTGATGACGTCTTTTGCCGATCTTTTACAGCAAGTGCCTACACCGGGGAGCTGTAAGTGTTAGTTAATCCACCTAATATCTCAGTCCAAACAGTGGCGCGAGGGCTTGGCGCACTGTACGAGCTGATGATCGAGACTCTCTTTTGCATCCCTGGTTCGAACCCCGGGTGATGACGTCTTTTGCCGATCTTTTACAGCAAGTGCCTACACCGGGGAGCTGTAAGTGTTAGTTAATCCACCTAATATCTCAGTCCAAACAGTGGCGCGAGGGCTTGGCGCACTGTACGAGCTGATGATCGAGACTCTCTTTTGCATCCCTGGTTCGAACCCCGGGTGATGACGTCTTTTGCCGATCTTTTACAGCAAGTGCCTACACCGGGGAGCTGTAAGTATTAGTTAATCCACCTAATATCTCAGTCCAAACAGTGGCGCGAGGGCTTGGCGCACTGTACGAGCTGATGATCGAGACTCTCTTTTGCATCCCTGGTTCGAACCCCGGGTGATGACGTCTTTTGCCGATCTTTTACAGCAAGTGCCTACACCGGGGAGCTGTAAGTATTAGTTAATCCACCTAATATCTCAGTCCAAACAGTGGCGCGAGGGCTTGGCGCACTGTACGAGCTGATGATCGAGACTCTCTTTTGCATCCCTGGTTCGAACCCCGGGTGATGACGTCTTTTGCCGATCTTTTACAGCAAGTGCCTACACCGGGGAGCTGTAAGTATTAGTTAATCCACCTAATATCTCAGTCCAAACAGTGGCGCGAGGGCTTGGCGCACTGTACGAGCTGATGATCGAGACTCTCTTTTGCATCCCTGGTTCGAACCCCGGGTGATGACGTCTTTTGCCGATCTTTTACAGCAAGTGCCTACACCGGGGAGCTGTAAGTATTAGTTAATCCACCTAATATCTCAGTCCAAACAGTGGCGCGGTGGCTTGGCGCACTGTACGAGCTGATGATCGAGACTCTCTTTTGCATCCCTGGTTCGAACCCCGGGTGATGACGTCTTTTGCCGATCTTTTACAGCAAGTGCCTACACCGGGGAGCTGTAAGTATTAGTTAATCCACCTAATATCTCAGTCCAAACAGTGGCGCGAGGGCTTGGCGCACTGTACGAGCTGATGATCGAGACTCTCTTTTGCATCCCTGGTTCGAACCCCGGGTGATGACGTCTTTTGCCGATCTTTTACAGCAAGTGCCTACACCGGGGAGCTGTAAGTATTAGTTAATCCACCTAATATCTCAGTCCAAACAGTGGCGCGAGGGCTTGGCGCACTGTACGAGCTGATGATCGAGACTCTCTTTTGCATCCCTGGTTCGAACCCCGGGTGATGACGTCTTTTGCCGATCTTTTACAGCAAGTGCCTACACCGGGGAGCTGTAAGTATTAGTTAATCCACCTAATATCTCAGTCCAAACAGTGGCGCGAGGGCTTGGCGCACTGTACGAGCTGATGATCGAGACTCTCTTTTGCATCCCTGGTTCGAACCCCGGGTGATGACGTCTTTTGCCGATCTTTTACAGCAAGTGCCTACACCGGGGAGCTGTAAGTATTAGTTAATCCACCTAATATCTCAGTCCAAACAGTGGCGCGAGGGCTTGGCGCACTGTACGAGCTGATGATCGAGACTCTCTTTTGCATCCCTGGTTCGAACCCCGGGTGATGACGTCTTTTGCCGATCTTTTACAGCAAGTGCCTACACCGGGGAGCTGTAAGTATTAGTTAATCCACCTAATATCTCAGTCCAAACAGTGGCGCGAGGGCTTGGCGCACTGTACGAGCTGATGATCGAGACTCTCTTTTGCATCCCTGGTTCGAACCCCGGGTGATGACGTCTTTTGCCGATCTTTTACAGCAAGTGCCTACACCGGGGAGCTGTAAGTATTAGTTAATCCACCTAATATCTCAGTCCAAACAGTGGCGCGAGGGCTTGGCGCACTGTACGAGCTGATGATCGAGACTCTCTTTTGCATCCCTGGTTCGAACCCCGGGTGATGACGTCTTTTGCCGATCTTTTACAGCAAGTGCCTACACCGGGGAGCTGTAAGTATTAGTTAATCCACCTAATATCTCAGTCCAAACAGTGGCGCGAGGGCTTGGCGCACTGTACGAGCTGATGATCGAGACTCTCTTTTGCATCCCTGGTTCGAACCCCGGGTGATGACGTCTTTTGCCGATCTTTTACAGCAAGTGCCTACACCGGGGAGCTGTAAGTATTAGTTAATCCACCTAATATCTCAGTCCAAACAGTGGCGCGAGGGCTTGGCGCACTGTACGAGCTGATGATCGAGACTCTCTTTTGCATCCCTGGTTCGAACCCCGGGTGATGACGTCTTTTGCCGATCTTTTACAGCAAGTGCCTACACCGGGGAGCTGTAAGTATTAGTTAATCCACCTAATATCTCAGTCCAAACAGTGGCGCGAGGGCTTGGCGCACTGTACGAGCTGATGATCGAGACTCTCTTTTGCATCCCTGGTTCGAACCCCGGGTGATGACGTCTTTTGCCGATCTTTTACAGCAAGTGCCTACACCGGGGAGCTGTAAGTATTAGTTAATCCACCTAATATCTCAGTCCAAACAGTGGCGCGAGGGCTTGGCGCACTGTACGAGCTGATGATCGAGACTCTCTTTTGCATCCCTGGTTCGAACCCCGGGTGATGACGTCTTTTGCCGATCTTTTACAGCAAGTGCCTACACCGGGGAGCTGTAAGTATTAGTTAATCCACCTAATATCTCAGTCCAAACAGTGGCGCGAGGGCTTGGCGCACTGTACGAGCTGATGATCGAGACTCTCTTTTGCATCCCTGGTTCGAACCCCGGGTGATGACGTCTTTTGCCGATCTTTTACAGCAAGTGCCTACACCGGGGAGCTGTAAGTATTAGTTAATCCACCTAATATCTCAGTCCAAACAGTGGCGCGAGGGCTTGGCGCACTGTACGAGCTGATGATCGAGACTCTCTTTTGCATCCCTGGTTCGAACCCCGGGTGATGACGTCTTTTGCCGATCTTTTACAGCAAGTGCCTACACCGGGGAGCTGTAAGTATTAGTTAATCCACCTAATATCTCAGTCCAAACAGTGGCGCGAGGGCTTGGCGCACTGTACGAGCTGATGATCGAGACTCTCTTTTGCATCCCTGGTTCGAACCCCGGGTGATGACGTCTTTTGCCGATCTTTTACAGCAAGTGCCTACACCGGGGAGCTGTAAGTATTAGTTAATCCACCTAATATCTCAGTCCAAACAGTGGCGCGAGGGCTTGGCGCACTGTACGAGCTGATGATCGAGACTCTCTTTTGCATCCCTGGTTCGAACCCCGGGTGATGACGTCTTTTGCCGATCTTTTACAGCAAGTGCCTACACCGGGGAGCTGTAAGTATTAGTTAATCCACCTAATATCTCAGTCCAAACAGTGGCGCGAGGGCTTGGCGCACTGTACGAGCTGATGATCGAGACTCTCTTTTGCATCCCTGGTTCGAACCCCGGGTGATGACGTCTTTTGCCGATCTTTTACAGCAAGTGCCTACACCGGGGAGCTGTAAGTATTAGTTAATCCACCTAATATCTCAGTCCAAACAGTGGCGCGAGGGCTTGGCGCACTGTACGAGCTGATGATCGAGACTCTCTTTTGCATCCCTGGTTCGAACCCCGGGTGATGACGTCTTTTGCCGATCTTTTACAGCAAGTGCCTACACCGGGGAGCTGTAAGTATTAGTTAATCCACCTAATATCTCAGTCCAAACAGTGGCGCGAGGGCTTGGCGCACTGTACGAGCTGATGATCGAGACTCTCTTTTGCATCCCTGGTTCGAACCCCGGGTGATGACGTCTTTTGCCGATCTTTTACAGCAAGTGCCTACACCGGGGAGCTGTAAGTATTAGTTAATCCACCTAATATCTCAGTCCAAACAGTGGCGCGAGGGCTTGGCGCACTGTACGAGCTGATGATCGAGACTCTCTTTTGCATCCCTGGTTCGAACCCCGGGTGATGACGTCTTTTGCCGATCTTTTACAGCAAGTGCCTACACCGGGGAGCTGTAAGTATTAGTTAATCCACCTAATATCTCAGTCCAAACAGTGGCGCGAGGGCTTGGCGCACTGTACGAGCTGATGATCGAGACTCTCTTTTGCATCCCTGGTTCGAACCCCGGGTGATGACGTCTTTTGCCGATCTTTTACAGCAAGTGCCTACACCGGGGAGCTGTAAGTATTAGTTAATCCACCTAATATCTCAGTCCAAACAGTGGCGCGAGGGCTTGGCGCACTGTACGAGCTGATGATCGAGACTCTCTTTTGCATCCCTGGTTCGAACCCCGGGTGATGACGTCTTTTGCCGATCTTTTACAGCAAGTGCCTACACCGGGGAGCTGTAAGTATTAGTTAATCCACCTAATATCTCAGTCCAAACAGTGGCGCGAGGGCTTGGCGCACTGTACGAGCTGATGATCGAGACTCTCTTTTGCATCCCTGGTTCGAACCCCGGGTGATGACGTCTTTTGCCGATCTTTTACAGCAAGTGCCTACACCGGGGAGCTGTAAGTATTAGTTAATCCACCTAATATCTCAGTCCAAACAGTGGCGCGAGGGCTTGGCGCACTGTACGAGCTGATGATCGAGACTCTCTTTTGCATCCCTGGTTCGAACCCCGGGTGATGACGTCTTTTGCCGATCTTTTACAGCAAGTGCCTACACCGGGGAGCTGTAAGTATTAGTTAATCCACCTAATATCTCAGTCCAAACAGTGGCGCGAGGGCTTGGCGCACTGTACGAGCTGATGATCGAGACTCTCTTTTGCATCCCTGGTTCGAACCCCGGGTGATGACGTCTTTTGCCGATCTTTTACAGCAAGTGCCTACACCGGGGAGCTGTAAGTATTAGTTAATCCACCTAATATCTCAGTCCAAACAGTGGCGCGAGGGCTTGGCGCACTGTACGAGCTGATGATCGAGACTCTCTTTTGCATCCCTGGTTCGAACCCCGGGTGATGACGTCTTTTGCCGATCTTTTACAGCAAGTGCCTACACCGGGGAGCTGTAAGTATTAGTTAATCCACCTAATATCTCAGTCCAAACAGTGGCGCGAGGGCTTGGCGCACTGTACGAGCTGATGATCGAGACTCTCTTTTGCATCCCTGGTTCGAACCCCGGGTGATGACGTCTTTTGCCGATCTTTTACAGCAAGTGCCTACACCGGGGAGCTGTAAGTATTAGTTAATCCACCTAATATCTCAGTCCAAACAGTGGCGCGAGGGCTTGGCGCACTGTACGAGCTGATGATCGAGACTCTCTTTTGCATCCCTGGTTCGAACCCCGGGTGATGACGTCTTTTGCCGATCTTTTACAGCAAGTGCCTACACCGGGGAGCTGTAAGTATTAGTTAATCCACCTAATATCTCAGTCCAAACAGTGGCGCGAGGGCTTGGCGCACTGTACGAGCTGATGATCGAGACTCTCTTTTGCATCCCTGGTTCGAACCCCGGGTGATGACGTCTTTTGCCGATCTTTTACAGCAAGTGCCTACACCGGGGAGCTGTAAGTATTAGTTAATCCACCTAATATCTCAGTCCAAACAGTGGCGCGAGGGCTTGGCGCACTGTACGAGCTGATGATCGAGACTCTCTTTTGCATCCCTGGTTCGAACCCCGGGTGATGACGTCTTTTGCCGATCTTTTACAGCAAGTGCCTACACCGGGGAGCTGTAAGTATTAGTTAATCCACCTAATATCTCAGTCCAAACAGTGGCGCGAGGGCTTGGCGCACTGTACGAGCTGATGATCGAGACTCTCTTTTGCATCCCTGGTTCGAACCCCGGGTGATGACGTCTTTTGCCGATCTTTTACAGCAAGTGCCTACACCGGGGAGCTGTAAGTATTAGTTAATCCACCTAATATCTCAGTCCAAACAGTGGCGCGAGGGCTTGGCGCACTGTACGAGCTGATGATCGAGACTCTCTTTTGCATCCCTGGTTCGAACCCCGGGTGATGACGTCTTTTGCCGATCTTTTACAGCAAGTGCCTACACCGGGGAGCTGTAAGTATTAGTTAATCCACCTAATATCTCAGTCCAAACAGTGGCGCGAGGGCTTGGCGCACTGTACGAGCTGATGATCGAGACTCTCTTTTGCATCCCTGGTTCGAACCCCGGGTGATGACGTCTTTTGCCGATCTTTTACAGCAAGTGCCTACACCGGGGAGCTGTAAGTATTAGTTAATCCACCTAATATCTCAGTCCAAACAGTGGCGCGAGGGCTTGGCGCACTGTACGAGCTGATGATCGAGACTCTCTTTTGCATCCCTGGTTCGAACCCCGGGTGATGACGTCTTTTGCCGATCTTTTACAGCAAGTGCCTACACCGGGGAGCTGTAAGTATTAGTTAATCCACCTAATATCTCAGTCCAAACAGTGGCGCGAGGGCTTGGCGCACTGTACGAGCTGATGATCGAGACTCTCTTTTGCATCCCTGGTTCGAACCCCGGGTGATGACGTCTTTTGCCGATCTTTTACAGCAAGTGCCTACACCGGGGAGCTGTAAGTATTAGTTAATCCACCTAATATCTCAGTCCAAACAGTGGCGCGAGGGCTTGGCGCACTGTACGAGCTGATGATCGAGACTCTCTTTTGCATCCCTGGTTCGAACCCCGGGTGATGACGTCTTTTGCCGATCTTTTACAGCAAGTGCCTACACCGGGGAGCTGTAAGTATTAGTTAATCCACCTAATATCTCAGTCCAAACAGTGGCGCGAGGGCTTGGCGCACTGTACGAGCTGATGATCGAGACTCTCTTTTGCATCCCTGGTTCGAACCCCGGGTGATGACGTCTTTTGCCGATCTTTTACAGCAAGTGCCTACACCGGGGAGCTGTAAGTATTAGTTAATCCACCTAATATCTCAGTCCAAACAGTGGCGCGAGGGCTTGGCGCACTGTACGAGCTGATGATCGAGACTCTCTTTTGCATCCCTGGTTCGAACCCCGGGTGATGACGTCTTTTGCCGATCTTTTACAGCAAGTGCCTACACCGGGGAGCTGTAAGTATTAGTTAATCCACCTAATATCTCAGTCCAAACAGTGGCGCGAGGGCTTGGCGCACTGTACGAGCTGATGATCGAGACTCTCTTTTGCATCCCTGGTTCGAACCCCGGGTGATGACGTCTTTTGCCGATCTTTTACAGCAAGTGCCTACACCGGGGAGCTGTAAGTATTAGTTAATCCACCTAATATCTCAGTCCAAACAGTGGCGCGAGGGCTTGGCGCACTGTACGAGCTGATGATCGAGACTCTCTTTTGCATCCCTGGTTCGAACCCCGGGTGATGACGTCTTTTGCCGATCTTTTACAGCAAGTGCCTACACCGGGGAGCTGTAAGTATTAGTTAATCCACCTAATATCTCAGTCCAAACAGTGGCGCGAGGGCTTGGCGCACTGTACGAGCTGATGATCGAGACTCTCTTTTGCATCCCTGGTTCGAACCCCGGGTGATGACGTCTTTTGCCGATCTTTTACAGCAAGTGCCTACACCGGGGAGCTGTAAGTATTAGTTAATCCACCTAATATCTCAGTCCAAACAGTGGCGCGAGGGCTTGGCGCACTGTACGAGCTGATGATCGAGACTCTCTTTTGCATCCCTGGTTCGAACCCCGGGTGATGACGTCTTTTGCCGATCTTTTACAGCAAGTGCCTACACCGGGGAGCTGTAAGTATTAGTTAATCCACCTAATATCTCAGTCCAAACAGTGGCGCGAGGGCTTGGCGCACTGTACGAGCTGATGATCGAGACTCTCTTTTGCATCCCTGGTTCGAACCCCGGGTGATGACGTCTTTTGCCGATCTTTTACAGCAAGTGCCTACACCGGGGAGCTGTAAGTATTAGTTAATCCACCTAATATCTCAGTCCAAACAGTGGCGCGAGGGCTTGGCGCACTGTACGAGCTGATGATCGAGACTCTCTTTTGCATCCCTGGTTCGAACCCCGGGTGATGACGTCTTTTGCCGATCTTTTACAGCAAGTGCCTACACCGGGGAGCTGTAAGTATTAGTTAATCCACCTAATATCTCAGTCCAAACAGTGGCGCGAGGGCTTGGCGCACTGTACGAGCTGATGATCGAGACTCTCTTTTGCATCCCTGGTTCGAACCCCGGGTGATGACGTCTTTTGCCGATCTTTTACAGCAAGTGCCTACACCGGGGAGCTGTAAGTATTAGTTAATCCACCTAATATCTCAGTCCAAACAGTGGCGCGAGGGCTTGGCGCACTGTACGAGCTGATGATCGAGACTCTCTTTTGCATCCCTGGTTCGAACCCCGGGTGATGACGTCTTTTGCCGATCTTTTACAGCAAGTGCCTACACCGGGGAGCTGTAAGTATTAGTTAATCCACCTAATATCTCAGTCCAAACAGTGGCGCGAGGGCTTGGCGCACTGTACGAGCTGATGATCGAGACTCTCTTTTGCATCCCTGGTTCGAACCCCGGGTGATGACGTCTTTTGCCGATCTTTTACAGCAAGTGCCTACACCGGGGAGCTGTAAGTATTAGTTAATCCACCTAATATCTCAGTCCAAACAGTGGCGCGAGGGCTTGGCGCACTGTACGAGCTGATGATCGAGACTCTCTTTTGCATCCCTGGTTCGAACCCCGGGTGATGACGTCTTTTGCCGATCTTTTACAGCAAGTGCCTACACCGGGGAGCTGTAAGTATTAGTTAATCCACCTAATATCTCAGTCCAAACAGTGGCGCGAGGGCTTGGCGCACTGTACGAGCTGATGATCGAGACTCTCTTTTGCATCCCTGGTTCGAACCCCGGGTGATGACGTCTTTTGCCGATCTTTTACAGCAAGTGCCTACACCGGGGAGCTGTAAGTATTAGTTAATCCACCTAATATCTCAGTCCAAACAGTGGCGCGAGGGCTTGGCGCACTGTACGAGCTGATGATCGAGACTCTCTTTTGCATCCCTGGTTCGAACCCCGGGTGATGACGTCTTTTGCCGATCTTTTACAGCAAGTGCCTACACCGGGGAGCTGTAAGTATTAGTTAATCCACCTAATATCTCAGTCCAAACAGTGGCGCGAGGGCTTGGCGCACTGTACGAGCTGATGATCGAGACTCTCTTTTGCATCCCTGGTTCGAACCCCGGGTGATGACGTCTTTTGCCGATCTTTTACAGCAAGTGCCTACACCGGGGAGCTGTAAGTATTAGTTAATCCACCTAATATCTCAGTCCAAACAGTGGCGCGAGGGCTTGGCGCACTGTACGAGCTGATGATCGAGACTCTCTTTTGCATCCCTGGTTCGAACCCCGGGTGATGACGTCTTTTGCCGATCTTTTACAGCAAGTGCCTACACCGGGGAGCTGTAAGTATTAGTTAATCCACCTAATATCTCAGTCCAAACAGTGGCGCGAGGGCTTGGCGCACTGTACGAGCTGATGATCGAGACTCTCTTTTGCATCCCTGGTTCGAACCCCGGGTGATGACGTCTTTTGCCGATCTTTTACAGCAAGTGCCTACACCGGGGAGCTGTAAGTATTAGTTAATCCACCTAATATCTCAGTCCAAACAGTGGCGCGAGGGCTTGGCGCACTGTACGAGCTGATGATCGAGACTCTCTTTTGCATCCCTGGTTCGAACCCCGGGTGATGACGTCTTTTGCCGATCTTTTACAGCAAGTGCCTACACCGGGGAGCTGTAAGTATTAGTTAATCCACCTAATATCTCAGTCCAAACAGTGGCGCGACGGCTTGGCGCACTGTACGAGCTGATGATCGAGACTCTCTTTTGCATCCCTGGTTCGAACCCCGGGTGATGACGTCTTTTGCCGATCTTTTACAGCAAGTGCCTACACGGGGAGCTGTAAGTATTAGTTAATCCACCTAATATCTCAGTCCAAACAGTGGCGCGACGGCTTGGCGCACTGTACGAGCTGATGATCGAGACTCTCTTTTGCATCCCTGGTTCGAACCCCGGGTGATGACGTCTTTTGCCGATCTTTTACAGCAAGTGCCTACACGGGGAGCTGTAAGTATTAGTTAATCCACCTAATCTCGCAGTCCAAACAGTGGCGCGACGGCTTGGCGCACTGTACGAGCTGATGATCGAGACTCTCTTTTGCATCCCTGGTTCGAACCCCGGGTGATGACGTCTTTTGCCGATCTTTTACAGCAAGTGCCTACACCGGGGAGCTGTAAGTATTAGTTAATCCACCTAATATCTCAGTCCAAACAGTGGCGCGAGGGCTTGGCGCACTGTACGAGCTGATGATCGAGACTCTCTTTTGCATCCCTGGTTCGAACCCCGGGTGATGACGTCTTTTGCCGATCTTTTACAGCAAGTGCCTACACCGGGGAGCTGTAAGTATTAGTTAATCCACCTAATCTCGCAGCCCAAACAGTGGCGCGACGGCTTGGCGCACTGTACGAGCTGATGATCGAGACTCTCTTTTGCATCCCTGGTTCGAACCCCGGGTGATGACGTCTTTTGCCGATCTTTTACAGCAAGTGCCTACACGGGGAGCTGTAAGTATTAGTTAATCCACCTAATATCTCAGCCCAAACAGTGGCGCGACGGCTTGGCGCACTGTACGAGCTGATGATCGAGACTCTCTTTTGCATCCCTGGTTCGAACCCCGGGTGATGACGTCTTTTGCCGATCTTTTACAGCAAGTGCCTACACGGGGAGCTGTAAGTATTAGTTAATCCACCTAATATCTCAGCCCAAACAGTGGCGCGACGGCTTGGCGCACTGTACGAGCTGATGATCGAGACTCTCTTTTGCATCCCTGGTTCGAACCCCGGGTGATGACGTCTTTTGCCGATCTTTTACAGCAAGTGCCTACACGGGGAGCTGTAAGTATTAGTTAATCCACCTAATATCTCAGCCCAAACAGTGGCGCGACGGCTTGGCGCACTGTACGAGCTGATGATCGAGACTCTCTTTTGCATCCCTGGTTCGAACCCCGGGTGATGACGTCTTTTGCCGATCTTTTACAGCAAGTGCCTACACGGGGAGCTGTAAGTATTAGTTAATCCACCTAATATCTCAGCCCAAACAGTGGCGCGACGGCTTGGCGCACTGTACGAGCTGATGATCGAGACTCTCTTTTGCATCCCTGGTTCGAACCCCGGGTGATGACGTCTTTTGCCGATCTTTTACAGCAAGTGCCTACACGGGGAGCTGTAAGTATTAGTTAATCCACCTAATATCTCAGCCCAAACAGTGGCGCGACGGCTTGGCGCACTGTACGAGCTGATGATCGAGACTCTCTTTTGCATCCCTGGTTCGAACCCCGGGTGATGACGTCTTTTGCCGATCTTTTACAGCAAGTGCCTACACGGGGAGCTGTAAGTATTAGTTAATCCACCTAATATCTCAGCCCAAACAGTGGCGCGACGGCTTGGCGCACTGTACGAGCTGATGATCGAGACTCTCTTTTGCATCCCTGGTTCGAACCCCGGGTGATGACGTCTTTTGCCGATCTTTTACAGCAAGTGCCTACACGGGGAGCTGTAAGTATTAGTTAATCCACCTAATATCTCAGCCCAAACAGTGGCGCGACGGCTTGGCGCACTGTACGAGCTGATGATCGAGACTCTCTTTTGCATCCCTGGTTCGAACCCCGGGTGATGACGTCTTTTGCCGATCTTTTACAGCAAGTGCCTACACGGGGAGCTGTAAGTATTAGTTAATCCACCTAATATCTCAGCCCAAACAGTGGCGCGACGGCTTGGCGCACTGTACGAGCTGATGATCGAGACTCTCTTTTGCATCCCTGGTTCGAACCCCGGGTGATGACGTCTTTTGCCGATCTTTTACAGCAAGTGCCTACACGGGGAGCTGTAAGTATTAGTTAATCCACCTAATATCTCAGCCCAAACAGTGGCGCGACGGCTTGGCGCACTGTACGAGCTGATGATCGAGACTCTCTTTTGCATCCCTGGTTCGAACCCCGGGTGATGACGTCTTTTGCCGATCTTTTACAGCAAGTGCCTACACGGGGAGCTGTAAGTATTAGTTAATCCACCTAATATCTCAGCCCAAACAGTGGCGCGACGGCTTGGCGCACTGTACGAGCTGATGATCGAGACTCTCTTTTGCATCCCTGGTTCGAACCCCGGGTGATGACGTCTTTTGCCGATCTTTTACAGCAAGTGCCTACACGGGGAGCTGTAAGTATTAGTTAATCCACCTAATATCTCAGCCCAAACAGTGGCGCGACGGCTTGGCGCACTGTACGAGCTGATGATCGAGACTCTCTTTTGCATCCCTGGTTCGAACCCCGGGTGATGACGTCTTTTGCCGATCTTTTACAGCAAGTGCCTACACGGGGAGCTGTAAGTATTAGTTAATCCACCTAATATCTCAGCCCAAACAGTGGCGCGACGGCTTGGCGCACTGTACGAGCTGATGATCGAGACTCTCTTTTGCATCCCTGGTTCGAACCCCGGGTGATGACGTCTTTTGCCGATCTTTTACAGCAAGTGCCTACACGGGGAGCTGTAAGTATTAGTTAATCCACCTAATATCTCAGCCCAAACAGTGGCGCGACGGCTTGGCGCACTGTACGAGCTGATGATCGAGACTCTCTTTTGCATCCCTGGTTCGAACCCCGGGTGATGACGTCTTTTGCCGATCTTTTACAGCAAGTGCCTACACGGGGAGCTGTAAGTATTAGTTAATCCACCTAATATCTCAGCCCAAACAGTGGCGCGACGGCTTGGCGCACTGTACGAGCTGATGATCGAGACTCTCTTTTGCATCCCTGGTTCGAACCCCGGGTGATGACGTCTTTTGCCGATCTTTTACAGCAAGTGCCTACACGGGGAGCTGTAAGTATTAGTTAATCCACCTAATATCTCAGCCCAAACAGTGGCGCGACGGCTTGGCGCACTGTACGAGCTGATGATCGAGACTCTCTTTTGCATCCCTGGTTCGAACCCCGGGTGATGACGTCTTTTGCCGATCTTTTACAGCAAGTGCCTACACGGGGAGCTGTAAGTATTAGTTAATCCACCTAATATCTCAGCCCAAACAGTGGCGCGACGGCTTGGCGCACTGTACGAGCTGATGATCGAGACTCTCTTTTGCATCCCTGGTTCGAACCCCGGGTGATGACGTCTTTTGCCGATCTTTTACAGCAAGTGCCTACACGGGGAGCTGTAAGTATTAGTTAATCCACCTAATATCTCAGCCCAAACAGTGGCGCGACGGCTTGGCGCACTGTACGAGCTGATGATCGAGACTCTCTTTTGCATCCCTGGTTCGAACCCCGGGTGATGACGTCTTTTGCCGATCTTTTACAGCAAGTGCCTACACGGGGAGCTGTAAGTATTAGTTAATCCACCTAATATCTCAGCCCAAACAGTGGCGCGACGGCTTGGCGCACTGTACGAGCTGATGATCGAGACTCTCTTTTGCATCCCTGGTTCGAACCCCGGGTGATGACGTCTTTTGCCGATCTTTTACAGCAAGTGCCTACACGGGGAGCTGTAAGTATTAGTTAATCCACCTAATATCTCAGCCCAAACAGTGGCGCGACGGCTTGGCGCACTGTACGAGCTGATGATCGAGACTCTCTTTTGCATCCCTGGTTCGAACCCCGGGTGATGACGTCTTTTGCCGATCTTTTACAGCAAGTGCCTACACGGGGAGCTGTAAGTATTAGTTAATCCACCTAATATCTCAGCCCAAACAGTGGCGCGACGGCTTGGCGCACTGTACGAGCTGATGATCGAGACTCTCTTTTGCATCCCTGGTTCGAACCCCGGGTGATGACGTCTTTTGCCGATCTTTTACAGCAAGTGCCTACACGGGGAGCTGTAAGTATTAGTTAATCCACCTAATATCTCAGCCCAAACAGTGGCGCGACGGCTTGGCGCACTGTACGAGCTGATGATCGAGACTCTCTTTTGCATCCCTGGTTCGAACCCCGGGTGATGACGTCTTTTGCCGATCTTTTACAGCAAGTGCCTACACGGGGAGCTGTAAGTATTAGTTAATCCACCTAATATCTCAGCCCAAACAGTGGCGCGACGGCTTGGCGCACTGTACGAGCTGATGATCGAGACTCTCTTTTGCATCCCTGGTTCGAACCCCGGGTGATGACGTCTTTTGCCGATCTTTTACAGCAAGTGCCTACACGGGGAGCTGTAAGTATTAGTTAATCCACCTAATATCTCAGCCCAAACAGTGGCGCGACGGCTTGGCGCACTGTACGAGCTGATGATCGAGACTCTCTTTTGCATCCCTGGTTCGAACCCCGGGTGATGACGTCTTTTGCCGATCTTTTACAGCAAGTGCCTACACGGGGAGCTGTAAGTATTAGTTAATCCACCTAATATCTCAGCCCAAACAGTGGCGCGACGGCTTGGCGCACTGTACGAGCTGATGATCGAGACTCTCTTTTGCATCCCTGGTTCGAACCCCGGGTGATGACGTCTTTTGCCGATCTTTTACAGCAAGTGCCTACACGGGGAGCTGTAAGTATTAGTTAATCCACCTAATATCTCAGCCCAAACAGTGGCGCGACGGCTTGGCGCACTGTACGAGCTGATGATCGAGACTCTCTTTTGCATCCCTGGTTCGAACCCCGGGTGATGACGTCTTTTGCCGATCTTTTACAGCAAGTGCCTACACGGGGAGCTGTAAGTATTAGTTAATCCACCTAATATCTCAGCCCAAACAGTGGCGCGACGGCTTGGCGCACTGTACGAGCTGATGATCGAGACTCTCTTTTGCATCCCTGGTTCGAACCCCGGGTGATGACGTCTTTTGCCGATCTTTTACAGCAAGTGCCTACACGGGGAGCTGTAAGTATTAGTTAATCCACCTAATATCTCAGCCCAAACAGTGGCGCGACGGCTTGGCGCACTGTACGAGCTGATGATCGAGACTCTCTTTTGCATCCCTGGTTCGAACCCCGGGTGATGACGTCTTTTGCCGATCTTTTACAGCAAGTGCCTACACGGGGAGCTGTAAGTATTAGTTAATCCACCTAATATCTCAGCCCAAACAGTGGCGCGACGGCTTGGCGCACTGTACGAGCTGATGATCGAGACTCTCTTTTGCATCCCTGGTTCGAACCCCGGGTGATGACGTCTTTTGCCGATCTTTTACAGCAAGTGCCTACACGGGGAGCTGTAAGTATTAGTTAATCCACCTAATATCTCAGCCCAAACAGTGGCGCGACGGCTTGGCGCACTGTACGAGCTGATGATCGAGACTCTCTTTTGCATCCCTGGTTCGAACCCCGGGTGATGACGTCTTTTGCCGATCTTTTACAGCAAGTGCCTACACGGGGAGCTGTAAGTATTAGTTAATCCACCTAATATCTCAGCCCAAACAGTGGCGCGACGGCTTGGCGCACTGTACGAGCTGATGATCGAGACTCTCTTTTGCATCCCTGGTTCGAACCCCGGGTGATGACGTCTTTTGCCGATCTTTTACAGCAAGTGCCTACACGGGGAGCTGTAAGTATTAGTTAATCCACCTAATATCTCAGCCCAAACAGTGGCGCGACGGCTTGGCGCACTGTACGAGCTGATGATCGAGACTCTCTTTTGCATCCCTGGTTCGAACCCCGGGTGATGACGTCTTTTGCCGATCTTTTACAGCAAGTGCCTACACGGGGAGCTGTAAGTATTAGTTAATCCACCTAATATCTCAGCCCAAACAGTGGCGCGACGGCTTGGCGCACTGTACGAGCTGATGATCGAGACTCTCTTTTGCATCCCTGGTTCGAACCCCGGGTGATGACGTCTTTTGCCGATCTTTTACAGCAAGTGCCTACACGGGGAGCTGTAAGTATTAGTTAATCCACCTAATATCTCAGCCCAAACAGTGGCGCGACGGCTTGGCGCACTGTACGAGCTGATGATCGAGACTCTCTTTTGCATCCCTGGTTCGAACCCCGGGTGATGACGTCTTTTGCCGATCTTTTACAGCAAGTGCCTACACGGGGAGCTGTAAGTATTAGTTAATCCACCTAATATCTCAGCCCAAACAGTGGCGCGACGGCTTGGCGCACTGTACGAGCTGATGATCGAGACTCTCTTTTGCATCCCTGGTTCGAACCCCGGGTGATGACGTCTTTTGCCGATCTTTTACAGCAAGTGCCTACACGGGGAGCTGTAAGTATTAGTTAATCCACCTAATATCTCAGCCCAAACAGTGGCGCGACGGCTTGGCGCACTGTACGAGCTGATGATCGAGACTCTCTTTTGCATCCCTGGTTCGAACCCCGGGTGATGACGTCTTTTGCCGATCTTTTACAGCAAGTGCCTACACGGGGAGCTGTAAGTATTAGTTAATCCACCTAATATCTCAGCCCAAACAGTGGCGCGACGGCTTGGCGCACTGTACGAGCTGATGATCGAGACTCTCTTTTGCATCCCTGGTTCGAACCCCGGGTGATGACGTCTTTTGCCGATCTTTTACAGCAAGTGCCTACACGGGGAGCTGTAAGTATTAGTTAATCCACCTAATATCTCAGCCCAAACAGTGGCGCGACGGCTTGGCGCACTGTACGAGCTGATGATCGAGACTCTCTTTTGCATCCCTGGTTCGAACCCCGGGTGATGACGTCTTTTGCCGATCTTTTACAGCAAGTGCCTACACGGGGAGCTGTAAGTATTAGTTAATCCACCTAATATCTCAGCCCAAACAGTGGCGCGACGGCTTGGCGCACTGTACGAGCTGATGATCGAGACTCTCTTTTGCATCCCTGGTTCGAACCCCGGGTGATGACGTCTTTTGCCGATCTTTTACAGCAAGTGCCTACACGGGGAGCTGTAAGTATTAGTTAATCCACCTAATATCTCAGCCCAAACAGTGGCGCGACGGCTTGGCGCACTGTACGAGCTGATGATCGAGACTCTCTTTTGCATCCCTGGTTCGAACCCCGGGTGATGACGTCTTTTGCCGATCTTTTACAGCAAGTGCCTACACGGGGAGCTGTAAGTATTAGTTAATCCACCTAATATCTCAGCCCAAACAGTGGCGCGACGGCTTGGCGCACTGTACGAGCTGATGATCGAGACTCTCTTTTGCATCCCTGGTTCGAACCCCGGGTGATGACGTCTTTTGCCGATCTTTTACAGCAAGTGCCTACACGGGGAGCTGTAAGTATTAGTTAATCCACCTAATATCTCAGCCCAAACAGTGGCGCGACGGCTTGGCGCACTGTACGAGCTGATGATCGAGACTCTCTTTTGCATCCCTGGTTCGAACCCCGGGTGATGACGTCTTTTGCCGATCTTTTACAGCAAGTGCCTACACGGGGAGCTGTAAGTATTAGTTAATCCACCTAATATCTCAGCCCAAACAGTGGCGCGACGGCTTGGCGCACTGTACGAGCTGATGATCGAGACTCTCTTTTGCATCCCTGGTTCGAACCCCGGGTGATGACGTCTTTTGCCGATCTTTTACAGCAAGTGCCTACACGGGGAGCTGTAAGTATTAGTTAATCCACCTAATATCTCAGCCCAAACAGTGGCGCGACGGCTTGGCGCACTGTACGAGCTGATGATCGAGACTCTCTTTTGCATCCCTGGTTCGAACCCCGGGTGATGACGTCTTTTGCCGATCTTTTACAGCAAGTGCCTACACGGGGAGCTGTAAGTATTAGTTAATCCACCTAATATCTCAGCCCAAACAGTGGCGCGACGGCTTGGCGCACTGTACGAGCTGATGATCGAGACTCTCTTTTGCATCCCTGGTTCGAACCCCGGGTGATGACGTCTTTTGCCGATCTTTTACAGCAAGTGCCTACACGGGGAGCTGTAAGTATTAGTTAATCCACCTAATATCTCAGCCCAAACAGTGGCGCGACGGCTTGGCGCACTGTACGAGCTGATGATCGAGACTCTCTTTTGCATCCCTGGTTCGAACCCCGGGTGATGACGTCTTTTGCCGATCTTTTACAGCAAGTGCCTACACGGGGAGCTGTAAGTATTAGTTAATCCACCTAATATCTCAGTCCAAACAGTGGCGCGACGGCTTGGCGCACTGTACGAGCTGATGATCGAGACTCTCTTTTGCATCCCTGGTTCGAACCCCGGGTGATGACGTCTTTTGCCGATCTTTTACAGCAAGTGCCTACACGGGGAGCTGTTAGTATTAGTTAATCCACCTAATCTCTCAGTCCAAACAGTGGCGCGACGGCTTGGCGCACTGTACGAGCTGATGATCGAGACTCTCTTTTGCATCCCTGGTTCGAACCCCGGGTGATGACGTCTTTTGCCGATCTTTTACAGCAAGTGCCTACACGGGGAGCTGTAAGTATTAGTTAATCCACCTAATCTCTCAGTCCAAACAGTGGCGCGACGGCTTGGCGCACTGTACGAGCTGATGATCGAGACTCTCTTTTGCATCCCTGGTTCGAACCCCGGGTGATGACGTCTTTTGCCGATCTTTTACAGCAAGTGCCTACACGGGGAGCTGTAAGTATTAGTTAATCCACCTAATCTCTCAGTCCAAACAGTGGCGCGAGGGCTTGGCGCGCTGTACGAGCTGATGATCGAGACTCTCTTTTGCATCCCTGGTTCGAACCCCGGGTGATGACGTCTTTTGCCGATCTTTTACAGCAAGTGCCTACACGGGGAGCTGTAAGTATTAGTTAATCCACCTAATCTCTCAGTCCAAACAGTGGCGCGACGGCTTGGCGCGCTGTACGAGCTGATGATCGAGACTCTCTTTTGCATCCCTGGTTCGAACCCCGGGTGATGACGTCTTTTGCCGATCTTTTACAGCAAGTGCCTACACGGGGAGCTGTAAGTATTAGTTAATCCACCTAATCTCTCAGTCCAAACAGTGGCGCGACGGCTTGGCGCGCTGTACGAGCTGATGATCGAGACTCTCTTTTGCATCCCTGGTTCGAACCCCGGGTGATGACGTCTTTTGCCGATCTTTTACAGCAAGTGCCTACACGGGGAGCTGTAAGTATTAGTTAATCCACCTAATCTCTCAGTCCAAACAGTGGCGCGACGGCTTGGCGCGCTGTACGAGCTGATGATCGAGACTCTCTTTTGCATCCCTGGTTCGAACCCCGGGTGATGACGTCTTTTGCCGATCTTTTACAGCAAGTGCCTACACGGGGAGCTGTAAGTATTAGTTAATCCACCTAATCTCTCAGTCCAAACAGTGGCGCGACGGCTTGGCGCGCTGTACGAGCTGATGATCGAGACTCTCTTTTGCATCCCTGGTTCGAACCCCGGGTGATGACGTCTTTTGCCGATCTTTTACAGCAAGTGCCTACACGGGGAGCTGTAAGTATTAGTTAATCCACCTAATCTCTCAGTCCAAACAGTGGCGCGACGGCTTGGCGCGCTGTACGAGCTGATGATCGAGACTCTCTTTTGCATCCCTGGTTCGAACCCCGGGTGATGACGTCTTTTGCCGATCTTTTACAGCAAGTGCCTACACGGGGAGCTGTAAGTATTAGTTAATCCACCTAATCTCTCAGTCCAAACAGTGGCGCGACGGCTTGGCGCGCTGTACGAGCTGATGATCGAGACTCTCTTTTGCATCCCTGGTTCGAACCCCGGGTGATGACGTCTTTTGCCGATCTTTTACAGCAAGTGCCTACACGGGGAGCTGTAAGTATTAGTTAATCCACCTAATCTCTCAGTCCAAACAGTGGCGCGACGGCTTGGCGCGCTGTACGAGCTGATGATCGAGACTCTCTTTTGCATCCCTGGTTCGAACCCCGGGTGATGACGTCTTTTGCCGATCTTTTACAGCAAGTGCCTACACGGGGAGCTGTAAGTATTAGTTAATCCACCTAATCTCTCAGTCCAAACAGTGGCGCGACGGCTTGGCGCGCTGTACGAGCTGATGATCGAGACTCTCTTTTGCATCCCTGGTTCGAACCCCGGGTGATGACGTCTTTTGCCGATCTTTTACAGCAAGTGCCTACACGGGGAGCTGTAAGTATTAGTTAATCCACCTAATCTCTCAGTCCAAACAGTGGCGCGACGGCTTGGCGCGCTGTACGAGCTGATGATCGAGACTCTCTTTTGCATCCCTGGTTCGAACCCCGGGTGATGACGTCTTTTGCCGATCTTTTACAGCAAGTGCCTACACGGGGAGCTGTAAGTATTAGTTAATCCACCTAATCTCTCAGTCCAAACAGTGGCGCGACGGCTTGGCGCGCTGTACGAGCTGATGATCGAGACTCTCTTTTGCATCCCTGGTTCGAACCCCGGGTGATGACGTCTTTTGCCGATCTTTTACAGCAAGTGCCTACACGGGGAGCTGTAAGTATTAGTTAATCCACCTAATCTCTCAGTCCAAACAGTGGCGCGACGGCTTGGCGCGCTGTACGAGCTGATGATCGAGACTCTCTTTTGCATCCCTGGTTCGAACCCCGGGTGATGACGTCTTTTGCCGATCTTTTACAGCAAGTGCCTACACGGGGAGCTGTAAGTATTAGTTAATCCACCTAATCTCTCAGTCCAAACAGTGGCGCGACGGCTTGGCGCGCTGTACGAGCTGATGATCGAGACTCTCTTTTGCATCCCTGGTTCGAACCCCGGGTGATGACGTCTTTTGCCGATCTTTTACAGCAAGTGCCTACACGGGGAGCTGTAAGTATTAGTTAATCCACCTAATCTCTCAGTCCAAACAGTGGCGCGACGGCTTGGCGCGCTGTACGAGCTGATGATCGAGACTCTCTTTTGCATCCCTGGTTCGAACCCCGGGTGATGACGTCTTTTGCCGATCTTTTACAGCAAGTGCCTACACGGGGAGCTGTAAGTATTAGTTAATCCACCTAATCTCTCAGTCCAAACAGTGGCGCGACGGCTTGGCGCGCTGTACGAGCTGATGATCGAGACTCTCTTTTGCATCCCTGGTTCGAACCCCGGGTGATGACGTCTTTTGCCGATCTTTTACAGCAAGTGCCTACACGGGGAGCTGTAAGTATTAGTTAATCCACCTAATCTCTCAGTCCAAACAGTGGCGCGACGGCTTGGCGCGCTGTACGAGCTGATGATCGAGACTCTCTTTTGCATCCCTGGTTCGAACCCCGGGTGATGACGTCTTTTGCCGATCTTTTACAGCAAGTGCCTACACGGGGAGCTGTAAGTATTAGTTAATCCACCTAATCTCTCAGTCCAAACAGTGGCGCGACGGCTTGGCGCGCTGTACGAGCTGATGATCGAGACTCTCTTTTGCATCCCTGGTTCGAACCCCGGGTGATGACGTCTTTTGCCGATCTTTTACAGCAAGTGCCTACACGGGGAGCTGTAAGTATTAGTTAATCCACCTAATCTCTCAGTCCAAACAGTGGCGCGACGGCTTGGCGCGCTGTACGAGCTGATGATCGAGACTCTCTTTTGCATCCCTGGTTCGAACCCCGGGTGATGACGTCTTTTGCCGATCTTTTACAGCAAGTGCCTACACGGGGAGCTGTAAGTATTAGTTAATCCACCTAATCTCTCAGTCCAAACAGTGGCGCGACGGCTTGGCGCGCTGTACGAGCTGATGATCGAGACTCTCTTTTGCATCCCTGGTTCGAACCCCGGGTGATGACGTCTTTTGCCGATCTTTTACAGCAAGTGCCTACACGGGGAGCTGTAAGTATTAGTTAATCCACCTAATCTCTCAGTCCAAACAGTGGCGCGACGGCTTGGCGCGCTGTACGAGCTGATGATCGAGACTCTCTTTTGCATCCCTGGTTCGAACCCCGGGTGATGACGTCTTTTGCCGATCTTTTACAGCAAGTGCCTACACGGGGAGCTGTAAGTATTAGTTAATCCACCTAATCTCTCAGTCCAAACAGTGGCGCGACGGCTTGGCGCGCTGTACGAGCTGATGATCGAGACTCTCTTTTGCATCCCTGGTTCGAACCCCGGGTGATGACGTCTTTTGCCGATCTTTTACAGCAAGTGCCTACACGGGGAGCTGTAAGTATTAGTTAATCCACCTAATCTCTCAGTCCAAACAGTGGCGCGACGGCTTGGCGCGCTGTACGAGCTGATGATCGAGACTCTCTTTTGCATCCCTGGTTCGAACCCCGGGTGATGACGTCTTTTGCCGATCTTTTACAGCAAGTGCCTACACGGGGAGCTGTAAGTATTAGTTAATCCACCTAATCTCTCAGTCCAAACAGTGGCGCGACGGCTTGGCGCGCTGTACGAGCTGATGATCGAGACTCTCTTTTGCATCCCTGGTTCGAACCCCGGGTGATGACGTCTTTTGCCGATCTTTTACAGCAAGTGCCTACACGGGGAGCTGTAAGTATTAGTTAATCCACCTAATCTCTCAGTCCAAACAGTGGCGCGACGGCTTGGCGCGCTGTACGAGCTGATGATCGAGACTCTCTTTTGCATCCCTGGTTCGAACCCCGGGTGATGACGTCTTTTGCCGATCTTTTACAGCAAGTGCCTACACGGGGAGCTGTAAGTATTAGTTAATCCACCTAATCTCTCAGTCCAAACAGTGGCGCGACGGCTTGGCGCGCTGTACGAGCTGATGATCGAGACTCTCTTTTGCATCCCTGGTTCGAACCCCGGGTGATGACGTCTTTTGCCGATCTTTTACAGCAAGTGCCTACACGGGGAGCTGTAAGTATTAGTTAATCCACCTAATCTCTCAGTCCAAACAGTGGCGCGACGGCTTGGCGCGCTGTACGAGCTGATGATCGAGACTCTCTTTTGCATCCCTGGTTCGAACCCCGGGTGATGACGTCTTTTGCCGATCTTTTACAGCAAGTGCCTACACGGGGAGCTGTAAGTATTAGTTAATCCACCTAATCTCTCAGTCCAAACAGTGGCGCGACGGCTTGGCGCGCTGTACGAGCTGATGATCGAGACTCTCTTTTGCATCCCTGGTTCGAACCCCGGGTGATGACGTCTTTTGCCGATCTTTTACAGCAAGTGCCTACACGGGGAGCTGTAAGTATTAGTTAATCCACCTAATCTCTCAGTCCAAACAGTGGCGCGACGGCTTGGCGCGCTGTACGAGCTGATGATCGAGACTCTCTTTTGCATCCCTGGTTCGAACCCCGGGTGATGACGTCTTTTGCCGATCTTTTACAGCAAGTGCCTACACGGGGAGCTGTAAGTATTAGTTAATCCACCTAATCTCTCAGTCCAAACAGTGGCGCGACGGCTTGGCGCGCTGTACGAGCTGATGATCGAGACTCTCTTTTGCATCCCTGGTTCGAACCCCGGGTGATGACGTCTTTTGCCGATCTTTTACAGCAAGTGCCTACACGGGGAGCTGTAAGTATTAGTTAATCCACCTAATCTCTCAGTCCAAACAGTGGCGCGACGGCTTGGCGCGCTGTACGAGCTGATGATCGAGACTCTCTTTTGCATCCCTGGTTCGAACCCCGGGTGATGACGTCTTTTGCCGATCTTTTACAGCAAGTGCCTACACGGGGAGCTGTAAGTATTAGTTAATCCACCTAATCTCTCAGTCCAAACAGTGGCGCGACGGCTTGGCGCGCTGTACGAGCTGATGATCGAGACTCTCTTTTGCATCCCTGGTTCGAACCCCGGGTGATGACGTCTTTTGCCGATCTTTTACAGCAAGTGCCTACACGGGGAGCTGTAAGTATTAGTTAATCCACCTAATCTCTCAGTCCAAACAGTGGCGCGACGGCTTGGCGCGCTGTACGAGCTGATGATCGAGACTCTCTTTTGCATCCCTGGTTCGAACCCCGGGTGATGACGTCTTTTGCCGATCTTTTACAGCAAGTGCCTACACGGGGAGCTGTAAGTATTAGTTAATCCACCTAATCTCTCAGTCCAAACAGTGGCGCGACGGCTTGGCGCGCTGTACGAGCTGATGATCGAGACTCTCTTTTGCATCCCTGGTTCGAACCCCGGGTGATGACGTCTTTTGCCGATCTTTTACAGCAAGTGCCTACACGGGGAGCTGTAAGTATTAGTTAATCCACCTAATCTCTCAGTCCAAACAGTGGCGCGACGGCTTGGCGCGCTGTACGAGCTGATGATCGAGACTCTCTTTTGCATCCCTGGTTCGAACCCCGGGTGATGACGTCTTTTGCCGATCTTTTACAGCAAGTGCCTACACGGGGAGCTGTAAGTATTAGTTAATCCACCTAATCTCTCAGTCCAAACAGTGGCGCGACGGCTTGGCGCGCTGTACGAGCTGATGATCGAGACTCTCTTTTGCATCCCTGGTTCGAACCCCGGGTGATGACGTCTTTTGCCGATCTTTTACAGCAAGTGCCTACACGGGGAGCTGTAAGTATTAGTTAATCCACCTAATCTCTCAGTCCAAACAGTGGCGCGACGGCTTGGCGCGCTGTACGAGCTGATGATCGAGACTCTCTTTTGCATCCCTGGTTCGAACCCCGGGTGATGACGTCTTTTGCCGATCTTTTACAGCAAGTGCCTACACGGGGAGCTGTAAGTATTAGTTAATCCACCTAATCTCTCAGTCCAAACAGTGGCGCGACGGCTTGGCGCGCTGTACGAGCTGATGATCGAGACTCTCTTTTGCATCCCTGGTTCGAACCCCGGGTGATGACGTCTTTTGCCGATCTTTTACAGCAAGTGCCTACACGGGGAGCTGTAAGTATTAGTTAATCCACCTAATCTCTCAGTCCAAACAGTGGCGCGACGGCTTGGCGCGCTGTACGAGCTGATGATCGAGACTCTCTTTTGCATCCCTGGTTCGAACCCCGGGTGATGACGTCTTTTGCCGATCTTTTACAGCAAGTGCCTACACGGGGAGCTGTAAGTATTAGTTAATCCACCTAATCTCTCAGTCCAAACAGTGGCGCGACGGCTTGGCGCGCTGTACGAGCTGATGATCGAGACTCTCTTTTGCATCCCTGGTTCGAACCCCGGGTGATGACGTCTTTTGCCGATCTTTTACAGCAAGTGCCTACACGGGGAGCTGTAAGTATTAGTTAATCCACCTAATCTCTCAGTCCAAACAGTGGCGCGACGGCTTGGCGCGCTGTACGAGCTGATGATCGAGACTCTCTTTTGCATCCCTGGTTCGAACCCCGGGTGATGACGTCTTTTGCCGATCTTTTACAGCAAGTGCCTACACGGGGAGCTGTAAGTATTAGTTAATCCACCTAATCTCTCAGTCCAAACAGTGGCGCGACGGCTTGGCGCGCTGTACGAGCTGATGATCGAGACTCTCTTTTGCATCCCTGGTTCGAACCCCGGGTGATGACGTCTTTTGCCGATCTTTTACAGCAAGTGCCTACACGGGGAGCTGTAAGTATTAGTTAATCCACCTAATCTCTCAGTCCAAACAGTGGCGCGACGGCTTGGCGCGCTGTACGAGCTGATGATCGAGACTCTCTTTTGCATCCCTGGTTCGAACCCCGGGTGATGACGTCTTTTGCCGATCTTTTACAGCAAGTGCCTACACGGGGAGCTGTAAGTATTAGTTAATCCACCTAATCTCTCAGTCCAAACAGTGGCGCGACGGCTTGGCGCGCTGTACGAGCTGATGATCGAGACTCTCTTTTGCATCCCTGGTTCGAACCCCGGGTGATGACGTCTTTTGCCGATCTTTTACAGCAAGTGCCTACACGGGGAGCTGTAAGTATTAGTTAATCCACCTAATCTCTCAGTCCAAACAGTGGCGCGACGGCTTGGCGCGCTGTACGAGCTGATGATCGAGACTCTCTTTTGCATCCCTGGTTCGAACCCCGGGTGATGACGTCTTTTGCCGATCTTTTACAGCAAGTGCCTACACGGGGAGCTGTAAGTATTAGTTAATCCACCTAATCTCTCAGTCCAAACAGTGGCGCGACGGCTTGGCGCGCTGTACGAGCTGATGATCGAGACTCTCTTTTGCATCCCTGGTTCGAACCCCGGGTGATGACGTCTTTTGCCGATCTTTTACAGCAAGTGCCTACACGGGGAGCTGTAAGTATTAGTTAATCCACCTAATCTCTCAGTCCAAACAGTGGCGCGACGGCTTGGCGCGCTGTACGAGCTGATGATCGAGACTCTCTTTTGCATCCCTGGTTCGAACCCCGGGTGATGACGTCTTTTGCCGATCTTTTACAGCAAGTGCCTACACGGGGAGCTGTAAGTATTAGTTAATCCACCTAATCTCTCAGTCCAAACAGTGGCGCGACGGCTTGGCGCGCTGTACGAGCTGATGATCGAGACTCTCTTTTGCATCCCTGGTTCGAACCCCGGGTGATGACGTCTTTTGCCGATCTTTTACAGCAAGTGCCTACACGGGGAGCTGTAAGTATTAGTTAATCCACCTAATCTCTCAGTCCAAACAGTGGCGCGACGGCTTGGCGCGCTGTACGAGCTGATGATCGAGACTCTCTTTTGCATCCCTGGTTCGAACCCCGGGTGATGACGTCTTTTGCCGATCTTTTACAGCAAGTGCCTACACGGGGAGCTGTAAGTATTAGTTAATCCACCTAATCTCTCAGTCCAAACAGTGGCGCGACGGCTTGGCGCGCTGTACGAGCTGATGATCGAGACTCTCTTTTGCATCCCTGGTTCGAACCCCGGGTGATGACGTCTTTTGCCGATCTTTTACAGCAAGTGCCTACACGGGGAGCTGTAAGTATTAGTTAATCCACCTAATCTCTCAGTCCAAACAGTGGCGCGACGGCTTGGCGCGCTGTACGAGCTGATGATCGAGACTCTCTTTTGCATCCCTGGTTCGAACCCCGGGTGATGACGTCTTTTGCCGATCTTTTACAGCAAGTGCCTACACGGGGAGCTGTAAGTATTAGTTAATCCACCTAATCTCTCAGTCCAAACAGTGGCGCGACGGCTTGGCGCGCTGTACGAGCTGATGATCGAGACTCTCTTTTGCATCCCTGGTTCGAACCCCGGGTGATGACGTCTTTTGCCGATCTTTTACAGCAAGTGCCTACACGGGGAGCTGTAAGTATTAGTTAATCCACCTAATCTCTCAGTCCAAACAGTGGCGCGACGGCTTGGCGCGCTGTACGAGCTGATGATCGAGACTCTCTTTTGCATCCCTGGTTCGAACCCCGGGTGATGACGTCTTTTGCCGATCTTTTACAGCAAGTGCCTACACGGGGAGCTGTAAGTATTAGTTAATCCACCTAATCTCTCAGTCCAAACAGTGGCGCGACGGCTTGGCGCGCTGTACGAGCTGATAATCGAGACTCTCTTTTGCATCCCTGGTTCGAACCCCGGGTGATGACGTCTTTTGCCGATCTTTTACAGCAAGTGCCTACACGGGGAGCTGTAAGTATTAGTTAATCCACCTAATCTCTCAGTCCAAACAGTGGCGCGACGGCTTGGCGCGCTGTACGAGCTGATGATCGAGACTCTCTTTTGCATCCCTGGTTCGAACCCCGGGTGATGACGTCTTTTGCCGATCTTTTACAGCAAGTGCCTACACGGGGAGCTGTAAGTATTAGTTAATCCACCTAATCTCTCAGTCCAAACAGTGGCGCGATGGCTTGGCGCGCTGTACGAGCTGATGATCGAGACTCTCTTTTGCATCCCTGGTTCGAACCCCGGGTGATGACGTCTTTTGCCGATCTTTTACAGCAAGTGCCTACACGGGGAGCTGTAAGTATTAGTTAATCCACCTAATCTCTCAGTCCAAACAGTGGCGCGATGGCTTGGCGCGCTGTACGAGCTGATGATCGAGACTCTCTTTTGCATCCCTGGTTCGAACCCCGGGTGATGACGTCTTTTGCCGATCTTTTACAGCAAGTGCCTACACGGGGAGCTGTAAGTATTAGTTAATCCACCTAATCTCTCAGTCCAAACAGTGGCGCGATGGCTTGGCGCGCTGTACGAGCTGATGATCGAGACTCTCTTTTGCATCCCTGGTTCGAACCCCGGGTGATGACGTCTTTTGCCGATCTTTTACAGCAAGTGCCTACACGGGGAGCTGTAAGTATTAGTTAATCCACCTAATCTCTCAGTCCAAACAGTGGCGCGATGGCTTGGCGCGCTGTACGAGCTGATGATCGAGACTCTCTTTTGCATCCCTGGTTCGAACCCCGGGTGATGACGTCTTTTGCCGATCTTTTACAGCAAGTGCCTACACGGGGAGCTGTAAGTATTAGTTAATCCACCTAATCTCTCAGTCCAAACAGTGGCGCGATGGCTTGGCGCGCTGTACGAGCTGATGATCGAGACTCTCTTTTGCATCCCTGGTTCGAACCCCGGGTGATGACGTCTTTTGCCGATCTTTTACAGCAAGTGCCTACACGGGGAGCTGTAAGTATTAGTTAATCCACCTAATCTCTCAGTCCAAACAGTGGCGCGATGGCTTGGCGCGCTGTACGAGCTGATGATCGAGACTCTCTTTTGCATCCCTGGTTCGAACCCCGGGTGATGACGTCTTTTGCCGATCTTTTACAGCAAGTGCCTACACGGGGAGCTGTAAGTATTAGTTAATCCACCTAATCTCTCAGTCCAAACAGTGGCGCGATGGCTTGGCGCGCTGTACGAGCTGATGATCGAGACTCTCTTTTGCATCCCTGGTTCGAACCCCGGGTGATGACGTCTTTTGCCGATCTTTTACAGCAAGTGCCTACACGGGGAGCTGTAAGTATTAGTTAATCCACCTAATCTCTCAGTCCAAACAGTGGCGCGATGGCTTGGCGCGCTGTACGAGCTGATGATCGAGACTCTCTTTTGCATCCCTGGTTCGAACCCCGGGTGATGACGTCTTTTGCCGATCTTTTACAGCAAGTGCCTACACGGGGAGCTGTAAGTATTAGTTAATCCACCTAATCTCTCAGTCCAAACAGTGGCGCGATGGCTTGGCGCGCTGTACGAGCTGATGATCGAGACTCTCTTTTGCATCCCTGGTTCGAACCCCGGGTGATGACGTCTTTTGCCGATCTTTTACAGCAAGTGCCTACACGGGGAGCTGTAAGTATTAGTTAATCCACCTAATCTCTCAGTCCAAACAGTGGCGCGATGGCTTGGCGCGCTGTACGAGCTGATGATCGAGACTCTCTTTTGCATCCCTGGTTCGAACCCCGGGTGATGACGTCTTTTGCCGATCTTTTACAGCAAGTGCCTACACGGGGAGCTGTAAGTATTAGTTAATCCACCTAATCTCTCAGTCCAAACAGTGGCGCGATGGCTTGGCGCGCTGTACGAGCTGATGATCGAGACTCTCTTTTGCATCCCTGGTTCGAACCCCGGGTGATGACGTCTTTTGCCGATCTTTTACAGCAAGTGCCTACACGGGGAGCTGTAAGTATTAGTTAATCCACCTAATCTCTCAGTCCAAACAGTGGCGCGATGGCTTGGCGCGCTGTACGAGCTGATGATCGAGACTCTCTTTTGCATCCCTGGTTCGAACCCCGGGTGATGACGTCTTTTGCCGATCTTTTACAGCAAGTGCCTACACGGGGAGCTGTAAGTATTAGTTAATCCACCTAATCTCTCAGTCCAAACAGTGGCGCGATGGCTTGGCGCGCTGTACGAGCTGATGATCGAGACTCTCTTTTGCATCCCTGGTTCGAACCCCGGGTGATGACGTCTTTTGCCGATCTTTTACAGCAAGTGCCTACACGGGGAGCTGTAAGTATTAGTTAATCCACCTAATCTCTCAGTCCAAACAGTGGCGCGATGGCTTGGCGCGCTGTACGAGCTGATGATCGAGACTCTCTTTTGCATCCCTGGTTCGAACCCCGGGTGATGACGTCTTTTGCCGATCTTTTACAGCAAGTGCCTACACGGGGAGCTGTAAGTATTAGTTAATCCACCTAATCTCTCAGTCCAAACAGTGGCGCGATGGCTTGGCGCGCTGTACGAGCTGATGATCGAGACTCTCTTTTGCATCCCTGGTTCGAACCCCGGGTGATGACGTCTTTTGCCGATCTTTTACAGCAAGTGCCTACACGGGGAGCTGTAAGTATTAGTTAATCCACCTAATCTCTCAGTCCAAACAGTGGCGCGATGGCTTGGCGCGCTGTACGAGCTGATGATCGAGACTCTCTTTTGCATCCCTGGTTCGAACCCCGGGTGATGACGTCTTTTGCCGATCTTTTACAGCAAGTGCCTACACGGGGAGCTGTAAGTATTAGTTAATCCACCTAATCTCTCAGTCCAAACAGTGGCGCGATGGCTTGGCGCGCTGTACGAGCTGATGATCGAGACTCTCTTTTGCATCCCTGGTTCGAACCCCGGGTGATGACGTCTTTTGCCGATCTTTTACAGCAAGTGCCTACACGGGGAGCTGTAAGTATTAGTTAATCCACCTAATCTCTCAGTCCAAACAGTGGCGCGATGGCTTGGCGCGCTGTACGAGCTGATGATCGAGACTCTCTTTTGCATCCCTGGTTCGAACCCCGGGTGATGACGTCTTTTGCCGATCTTTTACAGCAAGTGCCTACACGGGGAGCTGTAAGTATTAGTTAATCCACCTAATCTCTCAGTCCAAACAGTGGCGCGATGGCTTGGCGCGCTGTACGAGCTGATGATCGAGACTCTCTTTTGCATCCCTGGTTCGAACCCCGGGTGATGACGTCTTTTGCCGATCTTTTACAGCAAGTGCCTACACGGGGAGCTGTAAGTATTAGTTAATCCACCTAATCTCTCAGTCCAAACAGTGGCGCGATGGCTTGGCGCGCTGTACGAGCTGATGATCGAGACTCTCTTTTGCATCCCTGGTTCGAACCCCGGGTGATGACGTCTTTTGCCGATCTTTTACAGCAAGTGCCTACACGGGGAGCTGTAAGTATTAGTTAATCCACCTAATCTCTCAGTCCAAACAGTGGCGCGATGGCTTGGCGCGCTGTACGAGCTGATGATCGAGACTCTCTTTTGCATCCCTGGTTCGAACCCCGGGTGATGACGTCTTTTGCCGATCTTTTACAGCAAGTGCCTACACGGGGAGCTGTAAGTATTAGTTAATCCACCTAATCTCTCAGTCCAAACAGTGGCGCGATGGCTTGGCGCGCTGTACGAGCTGATGATCGAGACTCTCTTTTGCATCCCTGGTTCGAACCCCGGGTGATGACGTCTTTTGCCGATCTTTTACAGCAAGTGCCTACACGGGGAGCTGTAAGTATTAGTTAATCCACCTAATCTCTCAGTCCAAACAGTGGCGCGATGGCTTGGCGCGCTGTACGAGCTGATGATCGAGACTCTCTTTTGCATCCCTGGTTCGAACCCCGGGTGATGACGTCTTTTGCCGATCTTTTACAGCAAGTGCCTACACGGGGAGCTGTAAGTATTAGTTAATCCACCTAATCTCTCAGTCCAAACAGTGGCGCGATGGCTTGGCGCGCTGTACGAGCTGATGATCGAGACTCTCTTTTGCATCCCTGGTTCGAACCCCGGGTGATGACGTCTTTTGCCGATCTTTTACAGCAAGTGCCTACACGGGGAGCTGTAAGTATTAGTTAATCCACCTAATCTCTCAGTCCAAACAGTGGCGCGATGGCTTGGCGCGCTGTACGAGCTGATGATCGAGACTCTCTTTTGCATCCCTGGTTCGAACCCCGGGTGATGACGTCTTTTGCCGATCTTTTACAGCAAGTGCCTACACGGGGAGCTGTAAGTATTAGTTAATCCACCTAATCTCTCAGTCCAAACAGTGGCGCGATGGCTTGGCGCGCTGTACGAGCTGATGATCGAGACTCTCTTTTGCATCCCTGGTTCGAACCCCGGGTGATGACGTCTTTTGCCGATCTTTTACAGCAAGTGCCTACACGGGGAGCTGTAAGTATTAGTTAATCCACCTAATCTCTCAGTCCAAACAGTGGCGCGATGGCTTGGCGCGCTGTACGAGCTGATGATCGAGACTCTCTTTTGCATCCCTGGTTCGAACCCCGGGTGATGACGTCTTTTGCCGATCTTTTACAGCAAGTGCCTACACGGGGAGCTGTAAGTATTAGTTAATCCACCTAATCTCTCAGTCCAAACAGTGGCGCGATGGCTTGGCGCGCTGTACGAGCTGATGATCGAGACTCTCTTTTGCATCCCTGGTTCGAACCCCGGGTGATGACGTCTTTTGCCGATCTTTTACAGCAAGTGCCTACACGGGGAGCTGTAAGTATTAGTTAATCCACCTAATCTCTCAGTCCAAACAGTGGCGCGATGGCTTGGCGCGCTGTACGAGCTGATGATCGAGACTCTCTTTTGCATCCCTGGTTCGAACCCCGGGTGATGACGTCTTTTGCCGATCTTTTACAGCAAGTGCCTACACGGGGAGCTGTAAGTATTAGTTAATCCACCTAATCTCTCAGTCCAAACAGTGGCGCGATGGCTTGGCGCGCTGTACGAGCTGATGATCGAGACTCTCTTTTGCATCCCTGGTTCGAACCCCGGGTGATGACGTCTTTTGCCGATCTTTTACAGCAAGTGCCTACACGGGGAGCTGTAAGTATTAGTTAATCCACCTAATCTCTCAGTCCAAACAGTGGCGCGATGGCTTGGCGCGCTGTACGAGCTGATGATCGAGACTCTCTTTTGCATCCCTGGTTCGAACCCCGGGTGATGACGTCTTTTGCCGATCTTTTACAGCAAGTGCCTACACGGGGAGCTGTAAGTATTAGTTAATCCACCTAATCTCTCAGTCCAAACAGTGGCGCGATGGCTTGGCGCGCTGTACGAGCTGATGATCGAGACTCTCTTTTGCATCCCTGGTTCGAACCCCGGGTGATGACGTCTTTTGCCGATCTTTTACAGCAAGTGCCTACACGGGGAGCTGTAAGTATTAGTTAATCCACCTAATCTCTCAGTCCAAACAGTGGCGCGATGGCTTGGCGCGCTGTACGAGCTGATGATCGAGACTCTCTTTTGCATCCCTGGTTCGAACCCCGGGTGATGACGTCTTTTGCCGATCTTTTACAGCAAGTGCCTACACGGGGAGCTGTAAGTATTAGTTAATCCACCTAATCTCTCAGTCCAAACAGTGGCGCGATGGCTTGGCGCGCTGTACGAGCTGATGATCGAGACTCTCTTTTGCATCCCTGGTTCGAACCCCGGGTGATGACGTCTTTTGCCGATCTTTTACAGCAAGTGCCTACACGGGGAGCTGTAAGTATTAGTTAATCCACCTAATATCTCAGTCCAAACAGTGGCGCGATGGCTTGGCGCGCTGTACGAGCTGATGATCGAGACTCTCTTTTGCATCCCTGGTTCGAACCCCGGGTGATGACGTCTTTTGCCGATCTTTTACAGCAAGTGCCTACACGGGGAGCTGTAAGTATTAGTTAATCCACCTAATATCTCAGTCCAAACAGTGGCGCGATGGCTTGGCGCACTGTACGAGCTGATGATCGAGACTCTCTTTTGCATCCCTGGTTCGAACCCCGGGTGATGACGTCTTTTGCCGATCTTTTACAGCAAGTGCCTACACGGGGAGCTGTAAGTATTAGTTAATCCACCTAATATCTCAGTCCAAACAGTGGCGCGATGGCTTGGCGCACTGTACGAGCTGATGATCGAGACTCTCTTTTGCATCCCTGGTTCGAACCCCGGGTGATGACGTCTTTTGCCGATCTTTTACAGCAAGTGCCTACACGGGGAGCTGTAAGTATTAGTTAATCCACCTAATATCTCAGTCCGAACAGTGGCGCGATGGCTTGGCGCACTGTACGAGCTGATGATCGAGACTCTCTTTTGCATCCCTGGTTCGAACCCCGGGTGATGACGTCTTTTGCCGATCTTTTACAGCAAGTGCCTACACGGGGAGCTGTAAGTATTAGTTAATCCACCTAATATCTCAGTCCGAACAGTGGCGCGATGGCTTGGCGCACTGTACGAGCTGATGATCGAGACTCTCTTTTGCATCCCTGGTTCGAACCCCGGGTGATGACGTCTTTTGCCGATCTTTTACAGCAAGTGCCTACACGGGGAGCTGTAAGTATTAGTTAATCCACCTAATATCTCAGTCCGAACAGTGGCGCGATGGCTTGGCGCACTGTACGAGCTGATGATCGAGACTCTCTTTTGCATCCCTGGTTCGAACCCCGGGTGATGACGTCTTTTGCCGATCTTTTACAGCAAGTGCCTACACGGGGAGCTGTAAGTATTAGTTAATCCACCTAATATCTCAGTCCGAACAGTGGCGCGATGGCTTGGCGCACTGTACGAGCTGATGATCGAGACTCTCTTTTGCATCCCTGGTTCGAACCCCGGGTGATGACGTCTTTTGCCGATCTTTTACAGCAAGTGCCTACACGGGGAGCTGTAAGTATTAGTTAATCCACCTAATATCTCAGTCCGAACAGTGGCGCGATGGCTTGGCGCACTGTACGAGCTGATGATCGAGACTCTCTTTTGCATCCCTGGTTCGAACCCCGGGTGATGACGTCTTTTGCCGATCTTTTACAGCAAGTGCCTACACGGGGAGCTGTAAGTATTAGTTAATCCACCTAATATCTCAGTCCGAACAGTGGCGCGATGGCTTGGCGCACTGTACGAGCTGATGATCGAGACTCTCTTTTGCATCCCTGGTTCGAACCCCGGGTGATGACGTCTTTTGCCGATCTTTTACAGCAAGTGCCTACACGGGGAGCTGTAAGTATTAGTTAATCCACCTAATATCTCAGTCCGAACAGTGGCGCGATGGCTTGGCGCACTGTACGAGCTGATGATCGAGACTCTCTTTTGCATCCCTGGTTCGAACCCCGGGTGATGACGTCTTTTGCCGATCTTTTACAGCAAGTGCCTACACGGGGAGCTGTAAGTATTAGTTAATCCACCTAATATCTCAGTCCGAACAGTGGCGCGATGGCTTGGCGCACTGTACGAGCTGATGATCGAGACTCTCTTTTGCATCCCTGGTTCGAACCCCGGGTGATGACGTCTTTTGCCGATCTTTTACAGCAAGTGCCTACACGGGGAGCTGTAAGTATTAGTTAATCCACCTAATATCTCAGTCCAAACAGTGGCGCGATGGCTTGGCGCACTGTACGAGCTGATGATCGAGACTCTCTTTTGCATCCCTGGTTCGAACCCCGGGTGATGACGTCTTTTGCCGATCTTTTACAGCAAGTGCCTACACGGGGAGCTGTAAGTATTAGTTAATCCACCTAATATCTCAGTCCAAACAGTGGCGCGATGGCTTGGCGCACTGTACGAGCTGATGATCGAGGCTCTCTTTTGCATCCCTGGTTCGAACCCCGGGTGATGACGTCTTTTGCCGATCTTTTACAGCAAGTGCCTACACGGGGAGCTGTAAGTATTAGTTAATCCACCTAATATCTCAGTCCAAACAGTGGCGCGATGGCTTGGCGCACTGTACGAGCTGATGATCGAGGCTCTCTTTTGCATCCCTGGTTCGAACCCCGGGTGATGACGTCTTTTGCCGATCTTTTACAGCAAGTGCCTACACGGGGAGCTGTAAGTATTAGTTAATCCACCTAATATCTCAGTCCAAACAGTGGCGCGATGGCTTGGCGCACTGTACGAGCTGATGATCGAGGCTCTCTTTTGCATCCCTGGTTCGAACCCCGGGTGATGACGTCTTTTGCCGATCTTTTACAGCAAGTGCCTACACGGGGAGCTGTAAGTATTAGTTAATCCACCTAATATCTCAGTCCAAACAGTGGCGCGATGGCTTGGCGCACTGTACGAGCTGATGATCGAGGCTCTCTTTTGCATCCCTGGTTCGAACCCCGGGTGATGACGTCTTTTGCCGATCTTTTACAGCAAGTGCCTACACGGGGAGCTGTAAGTATTAGTTAATCCACCTAATATCTCAGTCCAAACAGTGGCGCGATGGCTTGGCGCACTGTACGAGCTGATGATCGAGGCTCTCTTTTGCATCCCTGGTTCGAACCCCGGGTGATGACGTCTTTTGCCGATCTTTTACAGCAAGTGCCTACACGGGGAGCTGTAAGTATTAGTTAATCCACCTAATATCTCAGTCCAAACAGTGGCGCGATGGCTTGGCGCACTGTACGAGCTGATGATCGAGGCTCTCTTTTGCATCCCTGGTTCGAACCCCGGGTGATGACGTCTTTTGCCGATCTTTTACAGCAAGTGCCTACACGGGGAGCTGTAAGTATTAGTTAATCCACCTAATATCTCAGTCCAAACAGTGGCGCGATGGCTTGGCGCACTGTACGAGCTGATGATCGAGGCTCTCTTTTGCATCCCTGGTTCGAACCCCGGGTGATGACGTCTTTTGCCGATCTTTTACAGCAAGTGCCTACACGGGGAGCTGTAAGTATTAGTTAATCCACCTAATATCTCAGTCCAAACAGTGGCGCGATGGCTTGGCGCACTGTACGAGCTGATGATCGAGGCTCTCTTTTGCATCCCTGGTTCGAACCCCGGGTGATGACGTCTTTTGCCGATCTTTTACAGCAAGTGCCTACACGGGGAGCTGTAAGTATTAGTTAATCCACCTAATATCTCAGTCCAAACAGTGGCGCGATGGCTTGGCGCACTGTACGAGCTGATGATCGAGGCTCTCTTTTGCATCCCTGGTTCGAACCCCGGGTGATGACGTCTTTTGCCGATCTTTTACAGCAAGTGCCTACACGGGGAGCTGTAAGTATTAGTTAATCCACCTAATATCTCAGTCCAAACAGTGGCGCGATGGCTTGGCGCACTGTACGAGCTGATGATCGAGGCTCTCTTTTGCATCCCTGGTTCGAACCCCGGGTGATGACGTCTTTTGCCGATCTTTTACAGCAAGTGCCTACACGGGGAGCTGTAAGTATTAGTTAATCCACCTAATATCTCAGTCCAAACAGTGGCGCGATGGCTTGGCGCACTGTACGAGCTGATGATCGAGGC
>NC_092562.1:17305200-17329301 GCF_037975245.1 Apostichopus japonicus
AACTAATACTTACAGCTCCCCGTGTAGGCACTTGCTGTAAAAGATCGGCAAAAGACGTCATCACCCGGGGTTCGAACCACGGATGCAAAAGAGAGTCTCGATCATCAGCTCGTACAGTGCGCCGAGCCATCGCGCCACTGTATGGACTGAGATATTAGGTGGATTAACTAATACTTACAGCTCCCCGTGTAGGCACTTGCTGTAAAAGATCGGCAAAAGACGTCATCACCCGGGGTTCGAACCACGGATGCAAAAGAGAGTCTCGATCATCAGCTCGTACAGTGCGCCGAGCCATCGCGCCACTGTATGGACTGAGATATTAGGTGGATTAACTAATACTTACAGCTCCCCGTGTAGGCACTTGCTGTAAAAGATCGGCAAAAGACGTCATCACCCGGGGTTCGAACCACGGATGCAAAAGAGAGTCTCGATCATCAGCTCGTACAGTGCGCCGAGCCATCGCGCCACTGTATGGACTGAGATATTAGGTGGATTAACTAATACTTACAGCTCCCCGTGTAGGCACTTGCTGTAAAAGATCGGCAAAAGACGTCATCACCCGGGGTTCGAACCACGGATGCAAAAGAGAGTCTCGATCATCAGCTCGTACAGTGCGCCGAGCCATCGCGCCACTGTATGGACTGAGATATTAGGTGGATTAACTAATACTTACAGCTCCCCGTGTAGGCACTTGCTGTAAAAGTTCGGCAAAAGACGTCATCACCCGGGGTTCGAACCACGGATGCAAAAGAGAGTCTCGATCATCAGCTCGTACAGTGCGCCGAGCCATCGCGCCACTGTATGGACTGAGATATTAGGTGGATTAACTAATACTTACAGCTCCCCGTGTAGGCACTTGCTGTAAAAGATCGGCAAAAGACGTCATCACCCGGGGTTCGAACCACGGATGCAAAAGAGAGTCTCGATCATCAGCTCGTACAGTGCGCCGAGCCATCGCGCCACTGTATGGACTGAGATATTAGGTGGATTAACTAATACTTACAGCTCCCCGTGTAGGCACTTGCTGTAAAAGATCGGCAAAAGACGTCATCACCCGGGGTTCGAACCACGGATGCAAAAGAGAGTCTCGATCATCAGCTCGTACAGTGCGCCGAGCCATCGCGCCACTGTATGGACTGAGATATTAGGTGGATTAACTAATACTTACAGCTCCCCGTGTAGGCACTTGCTGTAAAAGATCGGCAAAAGACGTCATCACCCGGGGTTCGAACCACGGATGCAAAAGAGAGTCTCGATCATCAGCTCGTACAGTGCGCCGAGCCATCGCGCCACTGTATGGACTGAGATATTAGGTGGATTAACTAATACTTACAGCTCCCCGTGTAGGCACTTGCTGTAAAAGATCGGCAAAAGACGTCATCACCCGGGGTTCGAACCACGGATGCAAAAGAGAGTCTCGATCATCAGCTCGTACAGTGCGCCGAGCCATCGCGCCACTGTATGGACTGAGATATTAGGTGGATTAACTAATACTTACAGCTCCCCGTGTAGGCACTTGCTGTAAAAGATCGGCAAAAGACGTCATCACCCGGGGTTCGAACCACGGATGCAAAAGAGAGTCTCGATCATCAGCTCGTACAGTGCGCCGAGCCATCGCGCCACTGTATGGACTGAGATATTAGGTGGATTAACTAATACTTACAGCTCCCCGTGTAGGCACTTGCTGTAAAAGATCGGCAAAAGACGTCATCACCCGGGGTTCGAACCACGGATGCAAAAGAGAGTCTCGATCATCAGCTCGTACAGTGCGCCGAGCCATCGCGCCACTGTATGGACTGAGATATTAGGTGGATTAACTAATACTTACAGCTCCCCGTGTAGGCACTTGCTGTAAAAGATCGGCAAAAGACGTCATCACCCGGGGTTCGAACCACGGATGCAAAAGAGAGTCTCGATCATCAGCTCGTACAGTGCGCCGAGCCATCGCGCCACTGTAAGGACTGAGATATTAGGTGGATTAACTAATACTTACAGCTCCCCGTGTAGGCACTTGCTGTAAAAGATCGGCAAAAGACGTCATCACCCGGGGTTCGAACCACGGATGCAAAAGAGAGTCTCGATCATCAGCTCGTACAGTGCGCCGAGCCATCGCGCCACTGTATGGACTGAGATATTAGGTGGATTAACTAATACTTACAGCTCCCCGTGTAGGCACTTGCTGTAAAAGATCGGCAAAAGACGTCATCACCCGGGGTTCGAACCACGGATGCAAAAGAGAGTCTCGATCATCAGCTCGTACAGTGCGCCGAGCCATCGCGCCACTGTATGGACTGAGATATTAGGTGGATTAACTAATACTTACAGCTCCCCGTGTAGGCACTTGCTGTAAAAGATCGGCAAAAGACGTCATCACCCGGGGTTCGAACCACGGATGCAAAAGAGAGTCTCGATCATCAGCTCGCACAGTGCGCCGAGCCATCGCGCCACTGTATGGACTGAGATATTAGGTGGATTAACTAATACTTACAGCTCCCCGTGTAGGCACTTGCTGTAAAAGATCGGCAAAAGACGTCATCACCCGGGGTTCGAACCACGGATGCAAAAGAGAGTCTCGATCATCAGCTCGCACAGTGCGCCGAGCCATCGCGCCACTGTATGGACTGAGATATTAGGTGGATTAACTAATACTTACAGCTCCCCGTGTAGGCACTTGCTGTAAAAGATCGGCAAAAGACGTCATCACCCGGGGTTCGAACCACGGATGCAAAAGAGAGTCTCGATCATCAGCTCGTACAGTGCGCCGAGCCATCGCGCCACTGTAAGGACTGAGATATTAGGTGGATTAACTAATACTTACAGCTCCCCGTGTAGGCACTTGCTGTAAAAGATCGGCAAAAGACGTCATCACCCGGGGTTCGAACCACGGATGCAAAAGAGAGTCTCGATCATCAGCTCGTACAGTGCGCCGAGCCATCGCGCCACTGTATGGACTGAGATATTAGGTGGATTAACTAATACTTACAGCTCCCCGTGTAGGCACTTGCTGTAAAAGATCGGCAAAAGACGTCATCACCCGGGGTTCGAACCACGGATGCAAAAGAGAGTCTCGATCATCAGCTCGTACAGTGCGCCGAGCCATCGCGCCACTGTATGGACTGAGATATTAGGTGGATTAACTAATACTTACAGCTCCCCGTGTAGGCACTTGCTGTAAAAGATCGGCAAAAGACGTCATCACCCGGGGTTCGAACCACGGATGCAAAAGAGAGTCTCGATCATCAGCTCGTACAGTGCGCCGAGCCATCGCGCCACTGTATGGACTGAGATATTAGGTGGATTAACTAATACTTACAGCTCCCCGTGTAGGCACTTGCTGTAAAAGATCGGCAAAAGACGTCATCACCCGGGGTTCGAACCACGGATGCAAAAGAGAGTCTCGATCATCAGCTCGTACAGTGCGCCGAGCCATCGCGCCACTGTATGGACTGAGATATTAGGTGGATTAACTAATACTTACAGCTCCCCGTGTAGGCACTTGCTGTAAAAGATCGGCAAAAGACGTCATCACCCGGGGTTCGAACCACGGATGCAAAAGAGAGTCTCGATCATCAGCTCGTACAGTGCGCCGAGCCATCGCGCCACTGTATGGACTGAGATATTAGGTGGATTAACTAATACTTACAGCTCCCCGTGTAGGCACTTGCTGTAAAAGATCGGCAAAAGACGTCATCACCCGGGGTTCGAACCACGGATGCAAAAGAGAGTCTCGATCATCAGCTCGTACAGTGCGCCGAGCCATCGCGCCACTGTATGGACTGAGATATTAGGTGGATTAACTAATACTTACAGCTCCCCGTGTAGGCACTTGCTGTAAAAGATCGGCAAAAGACGTCATCACCCGGGGTTCGAACCACGGATGCAAAAGAGAGTCTCGATCATCAGCTCGTACAGTGCGCCGAGCCATCGCGCCACTGTATGGACTGAGATATTAGGTGGATTAACTAATACTTACAGCTCCCCGTGTAGGCACTTGCTGTAAAAGATCGGCAAAAGACGTCATCACCCGGGGTTCGAACCACGGATGCAAAAGAGAGTCTCGATCATCAGCTCGTACAGTGCGCCGAGCCATCGCGCCACTGTATGGACTGAGATATTAGGTGGATTAACTAATACTTACAGCTCCCCGTGTAGGCACTTGCTGTAAAAGATCGGCAAAAGACGTCATCACCCGGGGTTCGAACCACGGATGCAAAAGAGAGTCTCGATCATCAGCTCGTACAGTGCGCCGAGCCATCGCGCCACTGTATGGACTGAGATATTAGGTGGATTAACTAATACTTACAGCTCCCCGTGTAGGCACTTGCTGTAAAAGATCGGCAAAAGACGTCATCACCCGGGGTTCGAACCACGGATGCAAAAGAGAGTCTCGATCATCAGCTCGTACAGTGCGCCGAGCCATCGCGCCACTGTATGGACTGAGATATTAGGTGGATTAACTAATACTTACAGCTCCCCGTGTAGGCACTTGCTGTAAAAGATCGGCAAAAGACGTCATCACCCGGGGTTCGAACCACGGATGCAAAAGAGAGTCTCGATCATCAGCTCGTACAGTGCGCCGAGCCATCGCGCCACTGTATGGACTGAGATATTAGGTGGATTAACTAATACTTACAGCTCCCCGTGTAGGCACTTGCTGTAAAAGATCGGCAAAAGACGTCATCACCCGGGGTTCGAACCACGGATGCAAAAGAGAGTCTCGATCATCAGCTCGTACAGTGCGCCGAGCCATCGCGCCACTGTATGGACTGAGATATTAGGTGGATTAACTAATACTTACAGCTCCCCGTGTAGGCACTTGCTGTAAAAGATCGGCAAAAGACGTCATCACCCGGGGTTCGAACCACGGATGCAAAAGAGAGTCTCGATCATCAGCTCGTACAGTGCGCCGAGCCATCGCGCCACTGTATGGACTGAGATATTAGGTGGATTAACTAATACTTACAGCTCCCCGTGTAGGCACTTGCTGTAAAAGATCGGCAAAAGACGTCATCACCCGGGGTTCGAACCACGGATGCAAAAGAGAGTCTCGATCATCAGCTCGTACAGTGCGCCGAGCCATCGCGCCACTGTATGGACTGAGATATTAGGTGGATTAACTAATACTTACAGCTCCCCGTGTAGGCACTTGCTGTAAAAGATCGGCAAAAGACGTCATCACCCGGGGTTCGAACCACGGATGCAAAAGAGAGTCTCGATCATCAGCTCGTACAGTGCGCCGAGCCATCGCGCCACTGTATGGACTGAGATATTAGGTGGATTAACTAATACTTACAGCTCCCCGTGTAGGCACTTGCTGTAAAAGATCGGCAAAAGACGTCATCACCCGGGGTTCGAACCACGGATGCAAAAGAGAGTCTCGATCATCAGCTCGTACAGTGCGCCGAGCCATCGCGCCACTGTATGGACTGAGATATTAGGTGGATTAACTAATACTTACAGCTCCCCGTGTAGGCACTTGCTGTAAAAGATCGGCAAAAGACGTCATCACCCGGGGTTCGAACCACGGATGCAAAAGAGAGTCTCGATCATCAGCTCGTACAGTGCGCCGAGCCATCGCGCCACTGTATGGACTGAGATATTAGGTGGATTAACTAATACTTACAGCTCCCCGTGTAGGCACTTGCTGTAAAAGATCGGCAAAAGACGTCATCACCCGGGGTTCGAACCACGGATGCAAAAGAGAGTCTCGATCATCAGCTCGTACAGTGCGCCGAGCCATCGCGCCACTGTATGGACTGAGATATTAGGTGGATTAACTAATACTTACAGCTCCCCGTGTAGGCACTTGCTGTAAAAGATCGGCAAAAGACGTCATCACCCGGGGTTCGAACCACGGATGCAAAAGAGAGTCTCGATCATCAGCTCGTACAGTGCGCCGAGCCATCGCGCCACTGTATGGACTGAGATATTAGGTGGATTAACTAATACTTACAGCTCCCCGTGTAGGCACTTGCTGTAAAAGATCGGCAAAAGACGTCATCACCCGGGGTTCGAACCACGGATGCAAAAGAGAGTCTCGATCATCAGCTCGTACAGTGCGCCGAGCCATCGCGCCACTGTATGGACTGAGATATTAGGTGGATTAACTAATACTTACAGCTCCCCGTGTAGGCACTTGCTGTAAAAGATCGGCAAAAGACGTCATCACCCGGGGTTCGAACCACGGATGCAAAAGAGAGTCTCGATCATCAGCTCGTACAGTGCGCCGAGCCATCGCGCCACTGTATGGACTGAGATATTAGGTGGATTAACTAATACTTACAGCTCCCCGTGTAGGCACTTGCTGTAAAAGATCGGCAAAAGACGTCATCACCCGGGGTTCGAACCACGGATGCAAAAGAGAGTCTCGATCATCAGCTCGTACAGTGCGCCGAGCCATCGCGCCACTGTATGGACTGAGATATTAGGTGGATTAACTAATACTTACAGCTCCCCGTGTAGGCACTTGCTGTAAAAGATCGGCAAAAGACGTCATCACCCGGGTTCGAACCACGGATGCAAAAGAGAGTCTCGATCATCAGCTCGCACAGTGCGCCGAGCCATCGCGCCACTGTATGGACTGAGATATTAGGTGGATTAACTAATACTTACAGCTCCCCGTGTAGGCACTTGCTGTAAAAGATCGGCAAAAGACGTCATCACCCGGGGTTCGAACCACGGATGCAAAAGAGAGTCTCGATCATCAGCTCGCACAGTGCGCCGAGCCATCGCGCCACTGTATGGACTGAGATATTAGGTGGATTAACTAATACTTACAGCTCCCCGTGTAGGCACTTGCTGTAAAAGATCGGCAAAAGACGTCATCACCCGGGGTTCGAACCACGGATGCAAAAGAGAGTCGCGATCATCAGCTCGTACAGTGCGCCGAGCCATCGCGCCACTGTATGGACTGAGATATTAGGTGGATTAACTAATACTTACAGCTCCCCGTGTAGGCACTTGCTGTAAAAGATCGGCAAAAGACGTCATCACCCGGGGTTCGAACCACGGATGCAAAAGAGAGTCGCGATCATCAGCTCGTACAGTGCGCCGAGCCATCGCGCCACTGTATGGACTGAGATATTAGGTGGATTAACTAATACTTACAGCTCCCCGTGTAGGCACTTGCTGTAAAAGATCGGCAAAAGACGTCATCACCCGGGGTTCGAACCACGGATGCAAAAGAGAGTCGCGATCATCAGCTCGTACAGTGCGCCGAGCCATCGCGCCACTGTATGGACTGAGATATTAGGTGGATTAACTAATACTTACAGCTCCCCGTGTAGGCACTTGCTGTAAAAGATCGGCAAAAGACGTCATCACCCGGGGTTCGAACCACGGATGCAAAAGAGAGTCGCGATCATCAGCTCGTACAGTGCGCCGAGCCATCGCGCCACTGTATGGACTGAGATATTAGGTGGATTAACTAATACTTACAGCTCCCCGTGTAGGCACTTGCTGTAAAAGATCGGCAAAAGACGTCATCACCCGGGGTTCGAACCACGGATGCAAAAGAGAGTCGCGATCATCAGCTCGTACAGTGCGCCGAGCCATCGCGCCACTGTATGGACTGAGATATTAGGTGGATTAACTAATACTTACAGCTCCCCGTGTAGGCACTTGCTGTAAAAGATCGGCAAAAGACGTCATCACCCGGGGTTCGAACCACGGATGCAAAAGAGAGTCGCGATCATCAGCTCGTACAGTGCGCCGAGCCATCGCGCCACTGTATGGACTGAGATATTAGGTGGATTAACTAATACTTACAGCTCCCCGTGTAGGCACTTGCTGTAAAAGATCGGCAAAAGACGTCATCACCCGGGGTTCGAACCACGGATGCAAAAGAGAGTCGCGATCATCAGCTCGTACAGTGCGCCGAGCCATCGCGCCACTGTATGGACTGAGATATTAGGTGGATTAACTAATACTTACAGCTCCCCGTGTAGGCACTTGCTGTAAAAGATCGGCAAAAGACGTCATCACCCGGGGTTCGAACCACGGATGCAAAAGAGAGTCGCGATCATCAGCTCGTACAGTGCGCCGAGCCATCGCGCCACTGTATGGACTGAGATATTAGGTGGATTAACTAATACTTACAGCTCCCCGTGTAGGCACTTGCTGTAAAAGATCGGCAAAAGACGTCATCACCCGGGGTTCGAACCACGGATGCAAAAGAGAGTCGCGATCATCAGCTCGTACAGTGCGCCGAGCCATCGCGCCACTGTATGGACTGAGATATTAGGTGGATTAACTAATACTTACAGCTCCCCGTGTAGGCACTTGCTGTAAAAGATCGGCAAAAGACGTCATCACCCGGGGTTCGAACCACGGATGCAAAAGAGAGTCGCGATCATCAGCTCGTACAGTGCGCCGAGCCATCGCGCCACTGTATGGACTGAGATATTAGGTGGATTAACTAATACTTACAGCTCCCCGTGTAGGCACTTGCTGTAAAAGATCGGCAAAAGACGTCATCACCCGGGGTTCGAACCACGGATGCAAAAGAGAGTCGCGATCATCAGCTCGTACAGTGCGCCGAGCCATCGCGCCACTGTATGGACTGAGATATTAGGTGGATTAACTAATACTTACAGCTCCCCGTGTAGGCACTTGCTGTAAAAGATCGGCAAAAGACGTCATCACCCGGGGTTCGAACCACGGATGCAAAAGAGAGTCGCGATCATCAGCTCGTACAGTGCGCCGAGCCATCGCGCCACTGTATGGACTGAGATATTAGGTGGATTAACTAATACTTACAGCTCCCCGTGTAGGCACTTGCTGTAAAAGATCGGCAAAAGACGTCATCACCCGGGGTTCGAACCACGGATGCAAAAGAGAGTCGCGATCATCAGCTCGTACAGTGCGCCGAGCCATCGCGCCACTGTATGGACTGAGATATTAGGTGGATTAACTAATACTTACAGCTCCCCGTGTAGGCACTTGCTGTAAAAGATCGGCAAAAGACGTCATCACCCGGGGTTCGAACCACGGATGCAAAAGAGAGTCGCGATCATCAGCTCGTACAGTGCGCCGAGCCATCGCGCCACTGTATGGACTGAGATATTAGGTGGATTAACTAATACTTACAGCTCCCCGTGTAGGCACTTGCTGTAAAAGATCGGCAAAAGACGTCATCACCCGGGGTTCGAACCACGGATGCAAAAGAGAGTCGCGATCATCAGCTCGTACAGTGCGCCGAGCCATCGCGCCACTGTATGGACTGAGATATTAGGTGGATTAACTAATACTTACAGCTCCCCGTGTAGGCACTTGCTGTAAAAGATCGGCAAAAGACGTCATCACCCGGGGTTCGAACCACGGATGCAAAAGAGAGTCGCGATCATCAGCTCGTACAGTGCGCCGAGCCATCGCGCCACTGTATGGACTGAGATATTAGGTGGATTAACTAATACTTACAGCTCCCCGTGTAGGCACTTGCTGTAAAAGATCGGCAAAAGACGTCATCACCCGGGGTTCGAACCACGGATGCAAAAGAGAGTCGCGATCATCAGCTCGTACAGTGCGCCGAGCCATCGCGCCACTGTATGGACTGAGATATTAGGTGGATTAACTAATACTTACAGCTCCCCGTGTAGGCACTTGCTGTAAAAGATCGGCAAAAGACGTCATCACCCGGGGTTCGAACCACGGATGCAAAAGAGAGTCGCGATCATCAGCTCGTACAGTGCGCCGAGCCATCGCGCCACTGTATGGACTGAGATATTAGGTGGATTAACTAATACTTACAGCTCCCCGTGTAGGCACTTGCTGTAAAAGATCGGCAAAAGACGTCATCACCCGGGGTTCGAACCACGGATGCAAAAGAGAGTCGCGATCATCAGCTCGTACAGTGCGCCGAGCCATCGCGCCACTGTATGGACTGAGATATTAGGTGGATTAACTAATACTTACAGCTCCCCGTGTAGGCACTTGCTGTAAAAGATCGGCAAAAGACGTCATCACCCGGGGTTCGAACCACGGATGCAAAAGAGAGTCGCGATCATCAGCTCGTACAGTGCGCCGAGCCATCGCGCCACTGTATGGACTGAGATATTAGGTGGATTAACTAATACTTACAGCTCCCCGTGTAGGCACTTGCTGTAAAAGATCGGCAAAAGACGTCATCACCCGGGGTTCGAACCACGGATGCAAAAGAGAGTCGCGATCATCAGCTCGTACAGTGCGCCGAGCCATCGCGCCACTGTATGGACTGAGATATTAGGTGGATTAACTAATACTTACAGCTCCCCGTGTAGGCACTTGCTGTAAAAGATCGGCAAAAGACGTCATCACCCGGGGTTCGAACCACGGATGCAAAAGAGAGTCGCGATCATCAGCTCGTACAGTGCGCCGAGCCATCGCGCCACTGTATGGACTGAGATATTAGGTGGATTAACTAATACTTACAGCTCCCCGTGTAGGCACTTGCTGTAAAAGATCGGCAAAAGACGTCATCACCCGGGGTTCGAACCACGGATGCAAAAGAGAGTCGCGATCATCAGCTCGTACAGTGCGCCGAGCCATCGCGCCACTGTATGGACTGAGATATTAGGTGGATTAACTAATACTTACAGCTCCCCGTGTAGGCACTTGCTGTAAAAGATCGGCAAAAGACGTCATCACCCGGGGTTCGAACCACGGATGCAAAAGAGAGTCGCGATCATCAGCTCGTACAGTGCGCCGAGCCATCGCGCCACTGTATGGACTGAGATATTAGGTGGATTAACTAATACTTACAGCTCCCCGTGTAGGCACTTGCTGTAAAAGATCGGCAAAAGACGTCATCACCCGGGGTTCGAACCACGGATGCAAAAGAGAGTCGCGATCATCAGCTCGTACAGTGCGCCGAGCCATCGCGCCACTGTATGGACTGAGATATTAGGTGGATTAACTAATACTTACAGCTCCCCGTGTAGGCACTTGCTGTAAAAGATCGGCAAAAGACGTCATCACCCGGGGTTCGAACCACGGATGCAAAAGAGAGTCGCGATCATCAGCTCGTACAGTGCGCCGAGCCATCGCGCCACTGTATGGACTGAGATATTAGGTGGATTAACTAATACTTACAGCTCCCCGTGTAGGCACTTGCTGTAAAAGATCGGCAAAAGACGTCATCACCCGGGGTTCGAACCACGGATGCAAAAGAGAGTCGCGATCATCAGCTCGTACAGTGCGCCGAGCCATCGCGCCACTGTATGGACTGAGATATTAGGTGGATTAACTAATACTTACAGCTCCCCGTGTAGGCACTTGCTGTAAAAGATCGGCAAAAGACGTCATCACCCGGGGTTCGAACCACGGATGCAAAAGAGAGTCGCGATCATCAGCTCGTACAGTGCGCCGAGCCATCGCGCCACTGTATGGACTGAGATATTAGGTGGATTAACTAATACTTACAGCTCCCCGTGTAGGCACTTGCTGTAAAAGATCGGCAAAAGACGTCATCACCCGGGGTTCGAACCACGGATGCAAAAGAGAGTCGCGATCATCAGCTCGTACAGTGCGCCGAGCCATCGCGCCACTGTATGGACTGAGATATTAGGTGGATTAACTAATACTTACAGCTCCCCGTGTAGGCACTTGCTGTAAAAGATCGGCAAAAGACGTCATCACCCGGGGTTCGAACCACGGATGCAAAAGAGAGTCGCGATCATCAGCTCGTACAGTGCGCCGAGCCATCGCGCCACTGTATGGACTGAGATATTAGGTGGATTAACTAATACTTACAGCTCCCCGTGTAGGCACTTGCTGTAAAAGATCGGCAAAAGACGTCATCACCCGGGGTTCGAACCACGGATGCAAAAGAGAGTCGCGATCATCAGCTCGTACAGTGCGCCGAGCCATCGCGCCACTGTATGGACTGAGATATTAGGTGGATTAACTAATACTTACAGCTCCCCGTGTAGGCACTTGCTGTAAAAGATCGGCAAAAGACGTCATCACCCGGGGTTCGAACCACGGATGCAAAAGAGAGTCGCGATCATCAGCTCGTACAGTGCGCCGAGCCATCGCGCCACTGTATGGACTGAGATATTAGGTGGATTAACTAATACTTACAGCTCCCCGTGTAGGCACTTGCTGTAAAAGATCGGCAAAAGACGTCATCACCCGGGGTTCGAACCACGGATGCAAAAGAGAGTCGCGATCATCAGCTCGTACAGTGCGCCGAGCCATCGCGCCACTGTATGGACTGAGATATTAGGTGGATTAACTAATACTTACAGCTCCCCGTGTAGGCACTTGCTGTAAAAGATCGGCAAAAGACGTCATCACCCGGGGTTCGAACCACGGATGCAAAAGAGAGTCGCGATCATCAGCTCGTACAGTGCGCCGAGCCATCGCGCCACTGTATGGACTGAGATATTAGGTGGATTAACTAATACTTACAGCTCCCCGTGTAGGCACTTGCTGTAAAAGATCGGCAAAAGACGTCATCACCCGGGGTTCGAACCACGGATGCAAAAGAGAGTCGCGATCATCAGCTCGTACAGTGCGCCGAGCCATCGCGCCACTGTATGGACTGAGATATTAGGTGGATTAACTAATACTTACAGCTCCCCGTGTAGGCACTTGCTGTAAAAGATCGGCAAAAGACGTCATCACCCGGGGTTCGAACCACGGATGCAAAAGAGAGTCGCGATCATCAGCTCGTACAGTGCGCCGAGCCATCGCGCCACTGTATGGACTGAGATATTAGGTGGATTAACTAATACTTACAGCTCCCCGTGTAGGCACTTGCTGTAAAAGATCGGCAAAAGACGTCATCACCCGGGGTTCGAACCACGGATGCAAAAGAGAGTCGCGATCATCAGCTCGTACAGTGCGCCGAGCCATCGCGCCACTGTATGGACTGAGATATTAGGTGGATTAACTAATACTTACAGCTCCCCGTGTAGGCACTTGCTGTAAAAGATCGGCAAAAGACGTCATCACCCGGGGTTCGAACCACGGATGCAAAAGAGAGTCGCGATCATCAGCTCGTACAGTGCGCCGAGCCATCGCGCCACTGTATGGACTGAGATATTAGGTGGATTAACTAATACTTACAGCTCCCCGTGTAGGCACTTGCTGTAAAAGATCGGCAAAAGACGTCATCACCCGGGGTTCGAACCACGGATGCAAAAGAGAGTCGCGATCATCAGCTCGTACAGTGCGCCGAGCCATCGCGCCACTGTATGGACTGAGATATTAGGTGGATTAACTAATACTTACAGCTCCCCGTGTAGGCACTTGCTGTAAAAGATCGGCAAAAGACGTCATCACCCGGGGTTCGAACCACGGATGCAAAAGAGAGTCGCGATCATCAGCTCGTACAGTGCGCCGAGCCATCGCGCCACTGTATGGACTGAGATATTAGGTGGATTAACTAATACTTACAGCTCCCCGTGTAGGCACTTGCTGTAAAAGATCGGCAAAAGACGTCATCACCCGGGGTTCGAACCACGGATGCAAAAGAGAGTCGCGATCATCAGCTCGTACAGTGCGCCGAGCCATCGCGCCACTGTGTGGACTGAGATATTAGGTGGATTAACTAATACTTACAGCTCCCCGTGTAGGCACTTGCTGTAAAAGATCGGCAAAAGACGTCATCACCCGGGGTTCGAACCACGGATGCAAAAGAGAGTCTCGATCATCAGCTCGTACAGTGCGCCGAGCCATCGCGCCACTGTGTGGACTGAGATATTAGGTGGATTAACTAATACTTACAGCTCCCCGTGTAGGCACTTGCTGTAAAAGATCGGCAAAAGACGTCATCACCCGGGGTTCGAACCACGGATGCAAAAGAGAGTCGCGATCATCAGCTCGTACAGTGCGCCGAGCCATCGCGCCACTGTGTGGACTGAGATATTAGGTGGATTAACTAATACTTACAGCTCCCCGTGTAGGCACTTGCTGTAAAAGATCGGCAAAAGACGTCATCACCCGGGGTTCGAACCACGGATGCAAAAGAGAGTCTCGATCATCAGCTCGTACAGTGCGCCGAGCCATCGCGCCACTGTGTGGACTGAGATATTAGGTGGATTAACTAATACTTACAGCTCCCCGTGTAGGCACTTGCTGTAAAAGATCGGCAAAAGACGTCATCACCCGGGGTTCGAACCACGGATGCAAAAGAGAGTCTCGATCATCAGCTCGTACAGTGCGCCGAGCCATCGCGCCACTGTGTGGACTGAGATATTAGGTGGATTAACTAATACTTACAGCTCCCCGTGTAGGCACTTGCTGTAAAAGATCGGCAAAAGACGTCATCACCCGGGGTTCGAACCACGGATGCAAAAGAGAGTCTCGATCATCAGCTCGTACAGTGCGCCGAGCCATCGCGCCACTGTGTGGACTGAGATATTAGGTGGATTAACTAATACTTACAGCTCCCCGTGTAGGCACTTGCTGTAAAAGATCGGCAAAAGACGTCATCACCCGGGGTTCGAACCACGGATGCAAAAGAGAGTCTCGATCATCAGCTCGTACAGTGCGCCGAGCCATCGCGCAACTGTGTGGACTGAGATATTAGGTGGATTAACTAATACTTACAGCTCCCCGTGTAGGCACTTGCTGTAAAAGATCGGCAAAAGACGTCATCACCCGGGGTTCGAACCACGGATGCAAAAGAGAGTCTCGATCATCAGCTCGTACAGTGCGCCGAGCCATCGCGCCACTGTGTGGACTGAGATATTAGGTGGATTAACTAATACTTACAGCTCCCCGTGTAGGCACTTGCTGTAAAAGATCGGCAAAAGACGTCATCACCCGGGGTTCGAACCACGGATGCAAAAGAGAGTCTCGATCATCAGCTCGTACAGTGCGCCGAGCCATCGCGCCACTGTGTGGACTGAGATATTAGGTGGATTAACTAATACTTACAGCTCCCCGTGTAGGCACTTGCTGTAAAAGATCGGCAAAAGACGTCATCACCCGGGGTTCGAACCACGGATGCAAAAGAGAGTCTCGATCATCAGCTCGTACAGTGCGCCGAGCCATCGCGCCACTGTGTGGACTGAGATATTAGGTGGATTAACTAATACTTACAGCTCCCCGTGTAGGCACTTGCTGTAAAAGATCGGCAAAAGACGTCATCACCCGGGGTTCGAACCACGGATGCAAAAGAGAGTCTCGATCATCAGCTCGTACAGTGCGCCGAGCCATCGCGCCACTGTGTGGACTGAGATATTAGGTGGATTAACTAATACTTACAGCTCCCCGTGTAGGCACTTGCTGTAAAAGATCGGCAAAAGACGTCATCACCCGGGGTTCGAACCACGGATGCAAAAGAGAGTCTCGATCATCAGCTCGTACAGTGCGCCGAGCCATCGCGCCACTGTGTGGACTGAGATATTAGGTGGATTAACTAATACTTACAGCTCCCCGTGTAGGCACTTGCTGTAAAAGATCGGCAAAAGACGTCATCACCCGGGGTTCGAACCACGGATGCAAAAGAGAGTCTCGATCATCAGCTCGTACAGTGCGCCGAGCCATCGCGCCACTGTGTGGACTGAGATATTAGGTGGATTAACTAATACTTACAGCTCCCCGTGTAGGCACTTGCTGTAAAAGATCGGCAAAAGACGTCATCACCCGGGGTTCGAACCACGGATGCAAAAGAGAGTCTCGATCATCAGCTCGTACAGTGCGCCGAGCCATCGCGCCACTGTGTGGACTGAGATATTAGGTGGATTAACTAATACTTACAGCTCCCCGTGTAGGCACTTGCTGTAAAAGATCGGCAAAAGACGTCATCACCCGGGGTTCGAACCACGGATGCAAAAGAGAGTCTCGATCATCAGCTCGTACAGTGCGCCGAGCCATCGCGCCACTGTGTGGACTGAGATATTAGGTGGATTAACTAATACTTACAGCTCCCCGTGTAGGCACTTGCTGTAAAAGATCGGCAAAAGACGTCATCACCCGGGGTTCGAACCACGGATGCAAAAGAGAGTCTCGATCATCAGCTCGTACAGTGCGCCGAGCCATCGCGCCACTGTGTGGACTGAGATATTAGGTGGATTAACTAATACTTACAGCTCCCCGTGTAGGCACTTGCTGTAAAAGATCGGCAAAAGACGTCATCACCCGGGGTTCGAACCACGGATGCAAAAGAGAGTCTCGATCATCAGCTCGTACAGTGCGCCGAGCCATCGCGCCACTGTGTGGACTGAGATATTAGGTGGATTAACTAATACTTACAGCTCCCCGTGTAGGCACTTGCTGTAAAAGATCGGCAAAAGACGTCATCACCCGGGGTTCGAACCACGGATGCAAAAGAGAGTCTCGATCATCAGCTCGTACAGTGCGCCGAGCCATCGCGCCACTGTGTGGACTGAGATATTAGGTGGATTAACTAATACTTACAGCTCCCCGTGTAGGCACTTGCTGTAAAAGATCGGCAAAAGACGTCATCACCCGGGGTTCGAACCACGGATGCAAAAGAGAGTCTCGATCATCAGCTCGTACAGTGCGCCGAGCCATCGCGCCACTGTGTGGACTGAGATATTAGGTGGATTAACTAATACTTACAGCTCCCCGTGTAGGCACTTGCTGTAAAAGATCGGCAAAAGACGTCATCACCCGGGGTTCGAACCACGGATGCAAAAGAGAGTCTCGATCATCAGCTCGTACAGTGCGCCGAGCCATCGCGCCACTGTGTGGACTGAGATATTAGGTGGATTAACTAATACTTACAGCTCCCCGTGTAGGCACTTGCTGTAAAAGATCGGCAAAAGACGTCATCACCCGGGGTTCGAACCACGGATGCAAAAGAGAGTCTCGATCATCAGCTCGTACAGTGCGCCGAGCCATCGCGCCACTGTGTGGACTGAGATATTAGGTGGATTAACTAATACTTACAGCTCCCCGTGTAGGCACTTGCTGTAAAAGATCGGCAAAAGACGTCATCACCCGGGGTTCGAACCACGGATGCAAAAGAGAGTCTCGATCATCAGCTCGTACAGTGCGCCGAGCCATCGCGCCACTGTGTGGACTGAGATATTAGGTGGATTAACTAATACTTACAGCTCCCCGTGTAGGCACTTGCTGTAAAAGATCGGCAAAAGACGTCATCACCCGGGGTTCGAACCACGGATGCAAAAGAGAGTCTCGATCATCAGCTCGTACAGTGCGCCGAGCCATCGCGCCACTGTGTGGACTGAGATATTAGGTGGATTAACTAATACTTACAGCTCCCCGTGTAGGCACTTGCTGTAAAAGATCGGCAAAAGACGTCATCACCCGGGGTTCGAACCACGGATGCAAAAGAGAGTCTCGATCATCAGCTCGTACAGTGCGCCGAGCCATCGCGCCACTGTGTGGACTGAGATATTAGGTGGATTAACTAATACTTACAGCTCCCCGTGTAGGCACTTGCTGTAAAAGATCGGCAAAAGACGTCATCACCCGGGGTTCGAACCACGGATGCAAAAGAGAGTCTCGATCATCAGCTCGTACAGTGCGCCGAGCCATCGCGCCACTGTGTGGACTGAGATATTAGGTGGATTAACTAATACTTACAGCTCCCCGTGTAGGCACTTGCTGTAAAAGATCGGCAAAAGACGTCATCACCCGGGGTTCGAACCACGGATGCAAAAGAGAGTCTCGATCATCAGCTCGTACAGTGCGCCGAGCCATCGCGCCACTGTGTGGACTGAGATATTAGGTGGATTAACTAATACTTACAGCTCCCCGTGTAGGCACTTGCTGTAAAAGATCGGCAAAAGACGTCATCACCCGGGGTTCGAACCACGGATGCAAAAGAGAGTCTCGATCATCAGCTCGTACAGTGCGCCGAGCCATCGCGCCACTGTGTGGACTGAGATATTAGGTGGATTAACTAATACTTACAGCTCCCCGTGTAGGCACTTGCTGTAAAAGATCGGCAAAAGACGTCATCACCCGGGGTTCGAACCACGGATGCAAAAGAGAGTCTCGATCATCAGCTCGTACAGTGCGCCGAGCCATCGCGCCACTGTGTGGACTGAGATATTAGGTGGATTAACTAATACTTACAGCTCCCCGTGTAGGCACTTGCTGTAAAAGATCGGCAAAAGACGTCATCACCCGGGGTTCGAACCACGGATGCAAAAGAGAGTCTCGATCATCAGCTCGTACAGTGCGCCGAGCCATCGCGCCACTGTGTGGACTGAGATATTAGGTGGATTAACTAATACTTACAGCTCCCCGTGTAGGCACTTGCTGTAAAAGATCGGCAAAAGACGTCATCACCCGGGGTTCGAACCACGGATGCAAAAGAGAGTCTCGATCATCAGCTCGTACAGTGCGCCGAGCCATCGCGCCACTGTGTGGACTGAGATATTAGGTGGATTAACTAATACTTACAGCTCCCCGTGTAGGCACTTGCTGTAAAAGATCGGCAAAAGACGTCATCACCCGGGGTTCGAACCACGGATGCAAAAGAGAGTCTCGATCATCAGCTCGTACAGTGCGCCGAGCCATCGCGCCACTGTGTGGACTGAGATATTAGGTGGATTAACTAATACTTACAGCTCCCCGTGTAGGCACTTGCTGTAAAAGATCGGCAAAAGACGTCATCACCCGGGGTTCGAACCACGGATGCAAAAGAGAGTCTCGATCATCAGCTCGTACAGTGCGCCGAGCCATCGCGCCACTGTGTGGACTGAGATATTAGGTGGATTAACTAATACTTACAGCTCCCCGTGTAGGCACTTGCTGTAAAAGATCGGCAAAAGACGTCATCACCCGGGGTTCGAACCACGGATGCAAAAGAGAGTCTCGATCATCAGCTCGTACAGTGCGCCGAGCCATCGCGCCACTGTATGGACTGAGATATTAGGTGGATTAACTAATACTTACAGCTCCCCGTGTAGGCACTTGCTGTAAAAGATCGGCAAAAGACGTCATCACCCGGGGTTCGAACCACGGATGCAAAAGAGAGTCTCGATCATCAGCTCGTACAGTGCGCCGAGCCATCGCGCCACTGTATGGACTGAGATATTAGGTGGATTAACTAATACTTACAGCTCCCCGTGTAGGCACTTGCTGTAAAAGATCGGCAAAAGACGTCATCACCCGGGGTTCGAACCACGGATGCAAAAGAGAGTCTCGATCATCAGCTCGTACAGTGCGCCGAGCCATCGCGCCACTGTATGGACTGAGATATTAGGTGGATTAACTAATACTTACAGCTCCCCGTGTAGGCACTTGCTGTAAAAGATCGGCAAAAGACGTCATCACCCGGGGTTCGAACCACGGATGCAAAAGAGAGTCTCGATCATCAGCTCGTACAGTGCGCCGAGCCATCGCGCCACTGTATGGACTGAGATATTAGGTGGATTAACTAATACTTACAGCTCCCCGTGTAGGCACTGGCTGTAAAAGATCGGCAAAAGACGTCATCACCCGGGGTTCGAACCACGGATGCAAAAGAGAGTCTCGATCATCAGCTCGTACAGTGCGCCGAGCCATCGCGCCACTGTATGGACTGAGATATTAGGTGGATTAACTAATACTTACAGCTCCCCGTGTAGGCACTGGCTGTAAAAGATCGGCAAAAGACGTCATCACCCGGGGTTCGAACCACGGATGCAAAAGAGAGTCTCGATCATCAGCTCGTACAGTGCGCCGAGCCATCGCGCCACTGTATGGACTGAGATATTAGGTGGATTAACTAATACTTACAGCTCCCCGTGTAGGCACTGGCTGTAAAAGATCGGCAAAAGACGTCATCACCCGGGGTTCGAACCACGGATGCAAAAGAGAGTCTCGATCATCAGCTCGTACAGTGCGCCGAGCCATCGCGCCACTGTATGGACTGAGATATTAGGTGGATTAACTAATACTTACAGCTCCCCGTGTAGGCACTGGCTGTAAAAGATCGGCAAAAGACGTCATCACCCGGGGTTCGAACCACGGATGCAAAAGAGAGTCTCGATCATCAGCTCGTACAGTGCGCCGAGCCATCGCGCCACTGTATGGACTGAGATATTAGGTGGATTAACTAATACTTACAGCTCCCCGTGTAGGCACTGGCTGTAAAAGATCGGCAAAAGACGTCATCACCCGGGGTTCGAACCACGGATGCAAAAGAGAGTCTCGATCATCAGCTCGTACAGTGCGCCGAGCCATCGCGCCACTGTATGGACTGAGATATTAGGTGGATTAACTAATACTTACAGCTCCCCGTGTAGGCACTGGCTGTAAAAGATCGGCAAAAGACGTCATCACCCGGGGTTCGAACCACGGATGCAAAAGAGAGTCTCGATCATCAGCTCGTACAGTGCGCCGAGCCATCGCGCCACTGTATGGACTGAGATATTAGGTGGATTAACTAATACTTACAGCTCCCCGTGTAGGCACTGGCTGTAAAAGATCGGCAAAAGACGTCATCACCCGGGGTTCGAACCACGGATGCAAAAGAGAGTCTCGATCATCAGCTCGTACAGTGCGCCGAGCCATCGCGCCACTGTATGGACTGAGATATTAGGTGGATTAACTAATACTTACAGCTCCCCGTGTAGGCACTGGCTGTAAAAGATCGGCAAAAGACGTCATCACCCGGGGTTCGAACCACGGATGCAAAAGAGAGTCTCGATCATCAGCTCGTACGAGTCTCGATCATCAGCTCGTACAGTGCGCCAAGCCATCGCGCCACTGTTTGGACTGAGAGATTAGGTGGATTAACTAAAACTTACAGCTCCCCGTGTAGGCACTTGCTGTAAAAGATCGGCAAAAGACGTCATCACCCGGGGTTCGAACCAGGGATGCAAAAGAGAGTCTCGATCATCAGCTCGTACAGTGCGCCAAGCCATCGCGCCACTGTTTGGACTGCGAGATTAGGTGGATTAACTAATACTTACAGCTCCCCGTGTAGGCACTTGCTGTAAAAGATCGGCAAAAGACGTCATCACCCGTGGTTCGAACCAGGGATGCAAAAGAGAGTCTCGATCATCAGCTCGTACAGTGCGCCAAGCCATCGCGCCACTGTTTGGACTGCGAGATTAGGTGGATTAACTAATACTTACAGCTCCCCGTGTAGGCACTTGCTGTAAAAGATCGGCAAAAGACGTCATCACCCGGGGTTCGAACCAGGGATGCAAAAGAGAGTCTCGATCATCAGCTCGTACAGTGCGCCAAGCCATCGCGCCACTGTTTGGACTGCGAGATTAGGTGGATTAACTAATACTTACAGCTCCCCGGTGTAGGCACTTGCTGTAAAAGATCGGCAAAAGACGTCATCACCCGGGGTTCGAACCAGGGATGCAAAAGAGAGTCTCGATCATCAGCTCGTACAGTGCGCCAAGCCATCGCGCCACTGTTTGGACTGCGAGATTAGGTGGATTAACTAATACTTACAGCTCCCCCGTGTAGGCACTTGCTGTAAAAGATCGGCAAAAGACGTCATCACCCGGGGTTCGAACCAGGGATGCAAAAGAGAGTCTCGATCATCAGCTCGTACAGTGCGCCAAGCCATCGCGCCACTGTTTGGACTGAGATATTAGGTGGATTAACTAATACTTACAGCTCCCCCGTGTAGGCACTTGCTGTAAAAGATCGGCAAAAGACGTCATCACCCGGGGTTCGAACCAGGGATGCAAAAGAGAGTCTCGATCATCAGCTCGTACAGTGCGCCAAGCCATCGCGCCACTGTTTGGACTGAGATATTAGGTGGATTAACTAATACTTACAGCTCCCCCGTGTAGGCACTTGCTGTAAAAGATCGGCAAAAGACGTCATCACCCGGGGTTCGAACCAGGGATGCAAAAGAGAGTCTCGATCATCAGCTCGTACAGTGCGCCAAGCCATCGCGCCACTGTTTGGACTGAGATATTAGGTGGATTAACTAATACTTACAGCTCCCCCGTGTAGGCACTTGCTGTAAAAGATCGGCAAAAGACGTCATCACCCGGGGTTCGAACCAGGGATGCAAAAGAGAGTCTCGATCATCAGCTCGTACAGTGCGCCAAGCCATCGCGCCACTGTTTGGACTGAGATATTAGGTGGATTAACTAATACTTACAGCTCCCCCGTGTAGGCACTTGCTGTAAAAGATCGGCAAAAGACGTCATCACCCGGGGTTCGAACCAGGGATGCAAAAGAGAGTCTCGATCATCAGCTCGTACAGTGCGCCAAGCCATCGCGCCACTGTTTGGACTGAGATATTAGGTGGATTAACTAATACTTACAGCTCCCCCGTGTAGGCACTTGCTGTAAAAGATCGGCAAAAGACGTCATCACCCGGGGTTCGAACCAGGGATGCAAAAGAGAGTCTCGATCATCAGCTCGTACAGTGCGCCAAGCCATCGCGCCACTGTTTGGACTGAGATATTAGGTGGATTAACTAATACTTACAGCTCCCCGGTGTAGGCACTTGCTGTAAAAGATCGGCAAAAGACGTCATCACCCGGGGTTCGAACCAGGGATGCAAAAGAGAGTCTCGATCATCAGCTCGTACAGTGCGCCAAGCCATCGCGCCACTGTTTGGACTGAGATATTAGGTGGATTAACTAATACTTACAGCTCCCCGGTGTAGGCACTTGCTGTAAAAGATCGGCAAAAGACGTCATCACCCGGGGTTCGAACCAGGGATGCAAAAGAGAGTCTCGATCATCAGCTCGTACAGTGCGCCAAGCCATCGCGCCACTGTTTGGACTGAGATATTAGGTGGATTAACTAATACTTACAGCTCCCCGGTGTAGGCACTTGCTGTAAAAGATCGGCAAAAGACGTCATCACCCGGGGTTCGAACCAGGGATGCAAAAGAGAGTCTCGATCATCAGCTCGTACAGTGCGCCAAGCCATCGCGCCACTGTTTGGACTGAGATATTAGGTGGATTAACTAATACTTACAGCTCCCCGGTGTAGGCACTTGCTGTAAAAGATCGGCAAAAGACGTCATCACCCGGGGTTCGAACCAGGGATGCAAAAGAGAGTCTCGATCATCAGCTCGTACAGTGCGCCAAGCCATCGCGCCACTGTTTGGACTGAGATATTAGCTGGATTAACTAATACTTACAGCTCCCCGGTGTAGGCACTTGCTGTAAAAGATCGGCAAAAGACGTCATCACCCGGGGTTCGAACCAGGGATGCAAAAGAGAGTCTCGATCATCAGCTCGTACAGTGCGCCAAGCCATCGCGCCACTGTTTGGACTTAGATATTAGCTGGATTAACTAATACTTACAGCTCCCCGGTGTAGGCACTTGCTGTCAAAGATCGGCAAAAGACGTCATCACCCGGGGTTCGAACCAGGGATGCAAAAGAGAGTCTCGATCATCAGCTCGTACAGTGCGCCAAGCCATCGCGCCACTGTTTGGACTGAGATATTAGGTGGATTAACTAATACTTACAGCTCCCCGGTGTAGGCACTTGCTGTCAAAGATCGGCAAAAGACGTCATCACCCGGGGTTCGAACCAGGGATGCAAAAGAGAGTCTCGATCATCAGCTCGTACAGTGCGCCAAGCCATCGCGCCACTGTTTGGACTGCGAGATTAGGTGGATTAACTAATACTTACAGCTCCCCGTGTAGGCACTTGCTGTCAAAGATCGGCAAAAGACGTCATCACCCGGGGTTCGAACCAGGGATGCAAAAGAGAGTCTCGATCATCAGCTCGTACAGTGCGCCAAGCCATCGCGCCACTGTTTGGACTGCGAGATTAGGTGGATTAACTAATACTTACAGCTCCCCCGTGTAGGCACTTGCTGTAAAAGATCGGCAAAAGACGTCATCACCCGGGGTTCGAACCAGGGATGCAAAAGAGAGTCTCGATCATCAGCTCGTACAGTGCGCCAAGCCATCGCGCCACTGTTTGGACTGAGATATTAGGTGGATTAACTAATACTTACAGCTCCCCGGTGTAGGCACTTGCTGTAAAAGATCGGCAAAAGACGTCATCACCCGGGGTTCGAACCAGGGATGCAAAAGAGAGTCTCGATCATCAGCTCGTACAGTGCGCCAAGCCATCGCGCCACTGTTTGGACTGAGATATTAGGTGGATTAACTAATACTTACAGCTCCCCGGTGTAGGCACTTGCTGTAAAAGATCGGCAAAAGACGTCATCACCCGGGGTTTCGAACCAGGGATGCAAAAGAGAGTCTCGATCATCAGCTCGTACAGTGCGCCAAGCCATCGCGCC